>NW_004443941.1:36163641-36172098 GCF_000243295.1 Trichechus manatus latirostris
TCTGAGTATTAGAGATTTGAATTCCCTATCAGGTAGTTCTAGTGCATTTGCCTCCACAGGAGTGTCATCTGTTGTTTTATTTTGGACGCCTACTGGAACCATCTTGTCCTGTTTTTGTAAATGTTTTGATATTGTCTGCTGTTTTGGGGGCATTCAGTAGTTATTTCTCTCGTTTATTGATTGTAGATTTGTTTTTTTCATCCCTTTTTTAACAAAACAATTTGACTATGTTGGAGCAGGTGGAGTGTGTGTTCTTTGTTGGTTGCTTGTCTGTGCCTTCAATACTTTTCGCCTCCTTCTCCAACTGGCAGGGTCAGTCACTCAGATATGGTACAGCAGGGCAGGTCTAGCTGAAGAGGAGTTTCTGGGACGGGTTGTTTGTGACACTTACTACAGCCACAAGGGCAAGTTGGTAATCAGTGCAAGGCAGGTTCCAGTAGGCCGTGCCTGTACTGCTTGGTGGTGTGATGTCTAGCGCACAGTGCAGGTAGGCTGGATGTAGCAGGGAGATTGTTATGTGTGGAGCTAAGATGGATATGGGAGAGAGGAGAAATGAACAGGAGCCAAAAACATACAAACAAACAAAAAGAATGCTAGGGGAGCTTGCCGTTGGAATGCAGAGATGAGAGACTATGAAATGGAGATAAACAGAAAGGGGAAGAGGAAGAAAAGAAAAGGATGAATAAATAAAAATCAGAAAGGTTAAAGAACTGCAAAGTTCCCAGGGATCCCACTGATGCAGCTATCAGGTCTGGGGAAGTCACTCTCAGGTGTTGCAGTACAGCCTGGCTAGAAGGCGTAGAGGTCTACAACACCTGGTAGTCAGGGATCAGAAAGAGAAGGAAGATATAGAGAGATGAAAAACTGAGCAATGAAGAAAGGGAAAAAGAGGGAAAAAAAGAAAATAACAAATTAAAAAAAAAAAAACAAGAAAGGCTCCCCCAAAAAACAGAAAAAAAAACCAACTAAAAAAGAAATGTCCTCAGGGATCCCTCTGCACGTCTGTGGAAGCTGAAGTGGAGTTCCTTGCCATGCAGCTCCGCCTGGCCAGAAAGGGCTCCCAGCTCAAGAAAAGGAAAAGAAAACAAACAAACAATTCAAAACGAACAAATGAACAAAAGCCCCAGGATCCCACCAGCTTGGTAGCCCAGACCGGGAAGCAGCTCCACACTTGAATGAAGCTCCGCAGCCCCTCAGGAAGAAGCAAAGATGGGGCACAGAGCCAGGCACTTGAGTGAAAGGAGGGGGAGGTGGCAAGAGACAAGCAAGAAATCCAAAGAAGCAGAAAAAAAAAGAAAAAAAAAAAAGGCAACACCAGCAGCCAACAAATGGCACCCAGAGAGCCAGCTAGTGCAGACTATGGTGTTTCTGGACAAGAGACTGTGCCCGTGGGAAGCAGAGGAGGCTGAGTGTGGGTGAAGAAGGGTAGAGAGTAGGAAAGTGTATATCACAAATTGCCGGCACTCTGGAGCCCCTCAGGAAGAAGCAAAGATGGCGCACAGAGCCAGGCACTCAAGTGAAGGGATGGGGAGGTGGCGAGAGGCAAGTGAGAAATCAATAGAAACAGAAAAAAAAAAGCAACACTAGCAGCCAACAGCTGGCACCCAGAGAGCCGCCCACTTGGGTGTGTGGAATCCAAGCAGCCGGTGCTTCCCCGTCAAGAGACCATGGCCGCGGGAAGCAGAGGAGGCCGAGCCGGGGCGAAGAGGGGTGGAGGGTTGGAAAGCACACACCACAAATTACCGGTTGTTTTATCTCTGGCTGGACGCTCCGTGAGGCTGCTTTCTCATACCTCCATTTGCTGGTCTCCGATAGGAGTCCAAGATGGTGGATCTGTGCTGTGTTAGCTGGTAGGGGACCTCTGCATGAATCTCTCCTCATTCTCCGTTCTCTGCTAGTTTTCTCACTCCATTTGGTGCTGGCTGAGTTCTTTATCTCTTCATTTGATGTGTTAGGGTTTCTGGATTGTTGTATTCTCTGTTTGGCTCAGTTTTTCAGATCTTTGCTGTGGAGGGATGGCGTGGTGCTTCTGCCTAGAGCACCATTTTGCCGGAACTCTGGTTTGAACTTTTTAAGTCAGAGTGTAGATGGAAAGAGCCCTGAAGTTTGGCAATTTGAATTTTGTTCTCAGCTTTGTCATTATTTATCAGTGTAACCTTGAAGGATACCCTTCAGCTCTTTGGCTTTAGTTTTCTCATTTAAAAACAACGGGTTTGTGGCTAGTGGTCTCTGAGGTCCCCTTCAACTCTGGTTTCTATAAATGGTTATTTGGTAGAGTTGTTAATGCTGGTAGATGTTGTCATTTACCAGGACACAGACCATTCCAGGAGTCTCCTGAGCCTCCTTGCTTTTGTAAGGGGTCTGGGAAGGCTGGGCCCTGCCGGTGGCCCTGTAGGGTACTGATATCAGGACTCAGGTTGCTCTATGGGTACCTATGGACGGTGAGGCTAGTTTGTCATTCCCTGTGAAATCAGATGTGAAGAAGAAATTGATGACTATGTTCTAACTCATTCTGTACACCTAGCCCAGTGCCTGGCCCATAGGGTGACACTCAACAAAGCTTTGTTTAAATGAATTGAATCTACCGCTTTTCAAATTGCCTTGTAAATCTCTCTTTTGAACATCAAAACAATCAATACAAAGGACTAGAATTGATTTAATTATTAGTGGCATAATTGGTCTTGTGATAAATCACTTCAGTCGAAGGGTAACCACTAAGCTGACTTCTAAAACATAGGTTGGTTTTCACCATTTTTGAAAGTTATGCAAATGGAACTATAGAATTTTTGTGTCTGGATTTTTTTCTAGGTATTATTTTGTGAATGCTACTCATATTGTGGGGTGCAGTTCTTGTTTGTTCATTCTCAATTCTATACAATATTCTATTGTGTGATTGTTACTCAATATACTTACCCATCCTGCTGTTGATGGACATTTAGGTGGTTTCATCTTGGATCTCTTTTGAATAGTGCTGTTATGAATATTCTTGCACAAGTCTTTTGGTGCATAAATGTAAGCATTTTCGTTGGATATATATCTAGGAGTGGAATTGTTGTATAATAATAATTATTAGCTTTAATATTTACTGTCAAATAGTTTTTCTAAAAAATGTTTTTGACTGATTTTTGCCAAAGTTTTGCCAGTGTTTCTAACTACATAGCTTGGTATTCTTGAGTAACCCAAATCATAGCCTAAGATGTGAGACCATCAATGTCTCAAACTCAAACCAGAGCTTTGGAGAGGAGCTGTTACCCAGCATCTTTCTTCCCAGTTTATGTGCTTGAACAAAGGGCAACCCGTAGGTCATAACAAACTCAGGATTTTGCCTTCATGGTGGCTCCTTTTACGACAGTCTCTTCCCAACCTTCACACAAGCTCACAATACTTAGCATACCTTTGCTAAGGTGAAAACATCTGCACAACAGCGATGTGAGTTGGCTGTGGGGAGAAGAAGATCAAAAGTGCTGGAGCAGGAAGAGAAGGCTCCAGGGAGGAGGGGAAACTTGAGGTGAGTTTTGAAAGATGAGTAGGATCTGAGTCATAGGGGAGGGGAGATAGCAAGAAACCTCTGGCGCTTGTGTGAGAGTAAAAAGCTAAGTTTGATTAGAGCAGAGAATGCTGGAGGACCAGAGCTCAGAGAGCCTGGCCCTTGGGATTTGAGGTCACAAGCTGTGTGGGAGTGATGAGAAATGGCCATTCAGACGGTGGATGCAGAGACAGAGGGAGAAAAAAAGCTACTTCTCTCTGATCACTTAATGCAGCTCAAGTTCTGTGACTCTTTTAAGATTCAAATACTCCTGAAAAATATAAGAGGAGGTAATTTACATGTTTTAAAAATCAGTATATTTAAATGTGTCTTAAAATGTTCAGAAAGGAGGAGGCAGGAGCAGGATGGCAGAGTAGTCAGACACTTCTTGTGGTGCCTTTTACAACAAAGACCCTAAAAAACAAGTGAATCAATTATATATGACAATCTAAGAGCCCTGAACATCAAAGGCAAAGTTGAGACTGAATGGCAGGGGGTGGGAGACACTGTTTAGAAGCAGCAAGGTGTTGCCAGAAATGACCTAGTGGGAGCTGGAGCCGTCCAGGCCAGATCAGCTCTTGGTGTGTGGTGAGGCAAGCAGCTGTGCTTGGGAGGTGTTTTCTACATCGGGAGAGACCCAGCAGCAGAGAATCTACGCAGCCATCCAGAATCAGTGAGAAGCAGCCCTTCATTGGCGAAAGATAAGTATTTGTATCAAGCCTACAATGTGGATCAAAAACACCCCCGTTTGGGAAAAAACTCTCTCTCATTTACCTCCCCACTCCCTGCTCTGCACTGGGTCTGAGAGGGCTTCAGTGATTGCCAAGTTCCCAGGGCTGGAAGTAGGACCGTTCATGTGCTCTGAGCCATTATCCTGGCTTTGGAGATGGAACAAATTAACAAACAGGGAAAAAAATAATATGCCAGCTCCCCTAAGCCAGGAACTCAGAGTAGGCATAGCTTCTTTGCCTAGGCACAAGATAAGAGGTCCATGGACTTTGAGTGCCTTTCCCTCTGCAGAGACTTGTGTGGGCCCATTTTAACAGCATATGTCCTCATTACCACACAACAGAGTATATACCTGAATTCTAACTTCAACTTTTTCAGCTGTGAATTAGCATGTTCGTGATATTTCACACTGCTCTGCCCATTAAGCAGGGTCTTTACCTATCTGCATCAGGGGCCTGAGGATAGGTGGCTCAACCCATGCCACCAAGCCATCTGTGAGAGGGGCCCATGAAAAAGGTGGCCCCCAGTTCTTACACCCAACAGCATTAGGTGCTCATTGTCTGGCTGCAAAACCCAACCACCTATGTGCTCTAGGGAACAGGGACATGCCTTCCTCCAGGACACATGAGGTAGCCATCAGCCCCTTATCTTTCTCAGCATGTGACCCCCTGTTGCAATTGGATGCCTATGACTACACCAATCACCCATTCATGTCTAGGACTATAGGTGAGAGCCTGCACCACACACTTGGTGGCTGACTACCTGGACATCTAAGCTGAATTTATACAGAAGGAACGGGCAGACTCCCAGGCTCACATACTTGGTGGCAGGTCTGGCCACTTGGTGGCAGGACATTGGAGCTTCAGGGGTGTCGGTGATCAGGCTAGCTCACACGAACAACCTATTTGGGTATATCAAAACAAAACAAGAAGCTAGGACACAGTTATCAAACATAAAATAAATAAATATAACTTATTGATGACTCCGAGACAACAGTCAATATCAAGTCACATAAAAGGGCAGATCATGATGGCTTCATCAAGCTCCCAAAATAAAGAAACAAGAAATTTTCCAGAGGAAGAGAATTTCTTGGAATTACCACAGGCAGAATATAAAAGATCAATATACAGAACTCTTCAAGAAATCAAGAAGGAAATGGGACAAAATGTAGACCAAACAATAGAAGAACTTTAAAAGATTAGAGAAGAGCATAATGGCAAATTTAACAGGCTGCAAGAATCCATAGAGAGACAGCAATCAGAAATCCAGAAGATTAACAATAAAATGTCAGAATTAGACAACTCAATAGAAAGTCATAAGAGCAGAACTAAGGCAATGGAAGTCAGAATTAGTGAGACTGAAGATAAAGCACTTGACACCAACTTATTTGAGGAAAAATCAGATAAAACAATTTTAAAAAATGAAGAATCCCTAAGAATTATGTGGGACTCTATCAAGAGGAGTAATCTATGAGTGATTGGAGTAGTAGAACAGGGGGAGATAACAGAAAATACAGAGAGAATTGTTGAAGATTTGTTGGCAGAAAACTTCTCTGATATCGTGAAAGATGATGAGATATCTATCCAAGGTGCTCATTGAACCCCACATAAGGTATATCCCAAAAGAAAGTCACCAAGACATATTATAATCAAACTTGAAAAAAACAAAGATAAAGAGAGAATTTTAAGAGCAGCTAGGGATAAACAAAAAGTCATCTACAAAGGAGAATCAATAAGACTAAGCTCGGATTGCTCAGCAGAAACTATGTAGGTAAGAAGGTAATGGGATGACATATATAGAGCCTTGAAGGAAAAATACTGCCAGCCAAGAATTATATATCCAGCAAAACTGTCTCTCAAATATGATGGTGAAATTAGGGCATTTCCAGATAAACAGAAGTTTAGGGAATTTGCAAAAACCAAACCGAAATTACAAGAAATACTAAAGGGAGCCCTCCAGTTAGAAAATCAGTAACATCAGATAACAACCCAAGACTAGAACACAGGTCAGAGTAACCAGATATCAACCCAGATAGGGAAGTCACAAAAATAAATCAAAGCTAAAAGAAAACAGGGAAAAAGAGATGTCAATATGTAAAAGATGACAACACTAAAATAAAAAAGATGGACTTAAAAAAATGTAGACATAGATTTTTCATATGAAGAGGAAGTTAAGGTGATATAAAGAAATAAACTTAGAAAAATAGGGGTAAATATTAAGGTTACCACAAAGGAAACTAACAATCCTACACATTAAAATAAAAAACTAGAAAAATATAAAGACTCGGGAAATACAAACTCAACAACAGTGAAAAAGATGAAAAGAAAACACATAAAGAAAAATGACTCAGCACAGAAAATTAAGAGGAACAAAGAAACTGTCAACAACACACAAAAAAAAGATATCAAAATGACAGCACTAAACTCATACCTATCAATAATTACACTGAATGTAAATGGACTAAATGCACCAATAAAGAGACAGAGAGTGGCCGAATGGATAAGAAAACACGATCCGTCTATGTGCTGCCTATGATAGACACAACTTAGACTTAAAGACACAAACAAATTAAAACTCAAAGGATGGAAAAAATACATTAAGCAAACAGCACTCAAAAAAGAGCAGGAGTGGCAATATTAATCTCTGACAAAATAGACTTTAAAGTAAAACCTACCACAAAGGATAAGGAAAGACACTATATAATGATTAAAGGGTCAATACACCACAAGGATATAACTATAATAAATATTTATGCACCCAATGACAGGGCTCCAAAATACATAAAACAAACTCTAACAGCATTGAAACCGAGATAGACAGCTCCACAATAACAGTAGGAACTTCAACACACCACTTTTGGTGAAGGACAGAACATCGAGAAAGAAGCTCAATAAAGACACGCAAGATCTAAATGCTACAATCAACCAACTTGATCTCATGGGCATATACTAAACACTCCACCCAACAGAAGCCCACTGTACTTTCTTTTCCAATGCACGTAGAACATTCTCCAGAATAGACCACATATTAGGCCACAAAGCAAACGTTAACAGAATCCAAAGCATTGAAATATTACAAAGCGTCTGTTCAGTTCATAAAGCCATAAAAGTAGAAATCAATATCAGAAAAATCTAGGAAAAAAAATCAATCACATGGAAACTGGACAACACCTAGCTCAAATACTACTGGGTTATAGAAGAAATTAAGGATGCAATAAAGAAATTCATAGACTCAAACAATGTGGGGATATATGCCATTTAAACTTGGCTGCACTATTGACAACTGCAGCCCCCACAGGGCTCTATGCTGCACAGCATGTTGAGACTTGTCCCCAACATGTTGAGGTTTGTCCCCAACATGTTGAGACTTGTCACGACTTGTTTTCCCAAACCTATTGTTCCTTTACTGATTGGTTTGTTTACCTGAATTACTTCTCCCTTGCCCGCACCCAAAGCCCATTGTTCTGTTATTTGCTTCACTGCTTGCTGTATTGACTATAAATAAACTACTGGGACTGAAGCCGGGGTTGACTCCTCAGAGTGACCCTCCTGGCCCCACTTCTCTGTAAGAGTTGTGTTTGGTTACTGTCTCTGCCATCCCGATAACCGTCGCTGCTGCGACAGATGGTGTCCCGTGTGAGAAGCTGTGACAGATGGTGCCCCATGTGAGGGTGCTGTAGACATCCTCACACTCAATCCCTGAAGGTGGTAAGTACAGGACACGTCCATTTCGGGCTGCTCTTACAGCCCCGGGAGCGGCGAAGTTTTTCCGCTGGTGGAACTTTCCCGGACAATTTCATCTCGGGCTGCTATAGCCCTGGGAGTGGCGGGGCTTTCTCATAGGCTCCCTCAAGGAATTTCAGGCTTCAGGCCAGGAGCTTTCCTATCACTCTTTCCTTCATTTTCCTATTCCTCCTCGCTATGGGGAATTCTCTTTCTTCTGAACAGCATCAACACAAAACCCAGTTGTTAGGATTGTTAAAGGCTTCTAAGCTTAAGGTGTCAGAAGAAGCCCTTATCCAACTTCTGCTTTTAACTGAGTCTGCCTGTCCTTGGTATCCCTTGCTGGAAAACCTTGATGTAGAAGCACGGGAACGTATCGGTAACATCATTCGTGACATGAACATCCCAGCTTCAGTTCTTATTGCTTAGCATCACTGCCGGCTCGCTTTACAGCCTCTACAGGCAGCTCCTTCTGCTCCC
>NW_004443941.1:36175169-36176554 GCF_000243295.1 Trichechus manatus latirostris
CAAACAGACGGTGCCTGGCAACATTTCATTACACAAAAGGCTTCCACTACACAGCGTGCTGAGCTGTCGACAGCTGTTGCTGCCTTTGAAATTTTTCAATCAATATCTTTCAATTTAATTTCTGATTCTGCTTACGTTGTTCACACTATTCAACATATTAGCGATGTAACTCTTTGACTTCGTCCCAATTATGAGTTATTTACTTTATTCAAAAGGCTTCCAACCTTGCTTAATAGCCATAAATCTCCCATTTTGTGGTACATGTGTGCTCCCATACACCCTTGCTGGGGCCTCTTTCTGACGGCAATTCTCATGCTGATTTACTTGCTGGCTCTGCCTTCTCTAAAGCACGAACTTCTTATAATTTCTTTCATCAAAATGCACGCGGACTTCAAAAACAATTTTCTATCTCTCTTACTGAAGCACAACAAATTGTTCGCACCTGTCCTGACTGCCAACACTTTTCTCCCACGTCCTTTGCTGCTGGCGTCAACCCACGTGGTCTAATAGCCAATCAATTGTGGCAAATGGATGTAACACACTATCCTCCCTTTGGGAAACTTAAATATCTCCATGTATCCATTGATACATGTTCTGGGTTTCTTTATGCCATAGCCCTTTCTGGGGAACATTCTACTCATGCCGGTCATCATTTCACCCAAGCCATTGTGACTATGGGATGTCCCCAAGCTCTTAAAACTGATAATGGGCCTGCATATACTTTGGCTAAATTTCAACAATTTTGTGCCTCTTGGAATATTCTTCATTCCACTGGCATTCTTTACAACCATCAAGGGCAAGCCATAATTGAACGTGCCCATCATACTCTCAAACAGCTCTTAAATAAACAAAAGTGGGGAGATGACGGGTCTAGAGTATGTGACCAGAATGAAAGACTTGCCAAAGCTCTCTTTACTTTTAACTTTTTATCGGTTGCCAAAGATGGTTCTACTGTTGCAGAATGACATTTTACCCCCCCTGACACCCGACCTTGCCCACAGGTCCTCTATAAAGATCCTCTGTCTGGCAAGGACCTGCAGAATTATTAACCTGGGGGCGAGGGTATGCAGCTGCTTTGTCTCCCACAGGTCCACTTTGGATTCCCGCCTGATTAGTAAAACCATATCATGACCCAGCGACAGCCACCACCCTTCCCTTCTCGGAACCACCGCCACTGCCCCTGCTGTGGCTGTCGGAGCCGACATCTGATCTGACTCCAGAGCCACAACTGACACTGGCACCCCTTCCCCTGAGGATCAACACTGAAGTGCCGCCATCCAACCCGAAATCACCCCCTTCCCTGGGGATGTACACTGAACAACAGAGATCTGCAATACCGGTAACATGGGGAAGTCTGAAAGCCCTCTCCTCAAAAGCTGAACATA
>NW_004443941.1:36177300-36216158 GCF_000243295.1 Trichechus manatus latirostris
TACTTCTCCTCCTTAAACTTATGGAGTGTTCCCCACCCGTAGCTGGGCTCACAAGGACTCACTAAGTCGCCAGGCCCTGAGGTGTGGAGACAGTAGCTGAGATAATCTTAGACTTTATCTCGTAGAGAAAATTTTACTTTCTCCTAACAGACATTTGTTGGACCAGTGAAAATCCTCTTGATTCTTACTCCATTAACTAAACAAAAGGGGGGAAATGCGGGGATATATGCCATTTAAACATGGCTGCACTATTGACAACTGCAGCCCCCACAGGCCTCTATGCTCCATGACATGTTGAGACTTGTCCCCAACATGTCGAGACTTGTCATGACTTGTTTTCCCAAACCTATTGTTCCTTTACTGATTGGTTTGTTTACCTGAATTCCTTCTCCCTTGCCCGCACCCAAAGCACATTGTTCTGTTATTTGCTTCACTGCTTGCTGTATTGACTATAAATAAACTCCTGGGACTGAAGCCGGGGTCGACTCCTCAGAGTGACCCTCCTGGCCCCACTTCTCTGTAAGAGTTGTGTTTGGTTACTGTCTCCGCCATCCCGACAACAGTCACCGCTGCAACAAAACGAGAATGAAAACACATCTTACCAGAATCTTTGGGACACAGCAAAAGCAGTGCTCAGAGGTAAGTTTATAGCAATAAATGCACATATCCAAAAAGAAGATATGGCTAAAATTAAAACATTAGCCTTACAACTGGAACAAGTAGAAAGGGATCAGCAAAAGAAGCCCTCGGGTGCCAGAAGAAAGGAAATAATAAGAATTAGAGCAGAACTAAGTGAAATAGGGAATAGAAAAACAATGAAAGAGTTAACAAGACCAAAAGCTGGTTCTTTGAAAAGATCAACAAAATCAATAAACCATTGGCCAAACTAACAAAAGAAAAACAGGATAGGAAGTAAATAACCCGTGTAAGAAATGAGATGGGTGATATTACAAAAGACCCAACTGAAATTGAAAGAATCATAACAGAATACAATGAAAAATTGTACTCTAACAAATTTGACAACCTAGAGGAAATGGGCAAATTTCTAGAAACTCACTGCCTACCTAAACTAACATAAACAGAGGTAGAACAACTAAATACACCTATAACAAAAGAAGAGATTGAAAAGGTAATTTAAAAACTCCCAACAAAAAAAGCCCTAGCCCAGAAGGTTTCACTGGAGAAATCTACCAAAGATTCAGAGAAGACTTAACACCACTACTACTAAAGGCATTTCAGAGCATAGAAAAGGATAGAATACTCCCAAACTCATTCTATGAAGCAAGCACAAGTCTGACACCAAAACCAGGTAAAGACACCACAAAAAAAGAAAATTACAGACAAATATCCCTTATGAACCTTGACCCAAAAATTCTCAACAAAATTCTAGCCTATAGAATTCAGCTATATATCAAAAAATAGTTCAAGTGGGATTTATAGTAGGTACGTGGGGATGGTTCAACGTCAGAAAAACAATCAACGAAATCCATCACATTAATAAAACAAAAGACCAAAACCACATGATCTTATCAAATGATACTGAACAGGCATTTGACAAAGGACAACACTCATTCATGATAAAGCTCTCAATAAAATAAGAATAGAAGGGAAAATCCTCAGATTAATTCAGGGCATTTATACAAAGCCAACATCATCCTCAATGGAGAGTTTGAAAGCATTCCCCTTGAGAATGGGAACCAGACAAGGATGCCCTTTATCGTCTCTCTTATTCAACGTTGTGTGTGAGGTACTAGCCAGAGCAATTAGGCTAAAAAAGAAATAAAGGGCACCCAAACTCGTAAGGAAGAAGTCAAAGTATCTCTATTTGCAGATGATATCATCTTATACACGGAAAACACTAAAGAATCCATAAAAAAACTACTGGAACTAGTGGGAGATTTCACAGAAGTATCAGGATACAAGATAAACACAAAAATTAGTTGGATTCCTCTTCACGAACAAAGATAACTTCCAAGAGGAACTCACCAAATCCATTTTCAATAGCCCCCAAGAAGTTAGAATACTTTGGAATATATCTAACCATAGATGTAAAAGACCTATACAATGAAAACTACAAGACACTACTACAAAAAACTAAAAGATACCCGCATAAGTGGCAAAACATACCTTGCACGTGGATAGGAAGACTCAACATTGTGAAAATGTCAATCCTACCCAAAGAGATCTACAGATACAATGTAATCCCGATCCAAATTCCACCAGCATTTTTTAATGAGATGGAGAAACAAATCACCAACTTCATATGGAAAGGGAAGAGGCACCAGACGAGTAACGCATCACTCAAGAAGAAGAACATAGTGGGAGGCCTCACACTACCTGACTTTAGAACCTATTATACCACCACAGTAGTCAGAAGAGCCTGGTACTCGGACAATAACAGCTACATAGACCAATGGAACAGACGTGAGAATCCAGACATAAATTTATCCACCTATGAGCAGCTGATATTTGACAAGGGCCCAAAGTCTGTTAATTGGGGATAAGACAGTCTCTTTAACAAATGATGCTGGCATAACTGGATATCCATCTCCAAAAAAACTGAAACAAGACCCATACCTCACACCATGCACAAAAACTAACTCAAAATGGATCAAAGACCTCTATAAAATCTATAACTATAAAGATCATGGAAGAAAAAATAGGAACAACACAGGAGCCTTAATACATGGCGTAAACAGAATAAGAACCAAAAGTAACAATACACAAACACCAGAAGAGAAAAGAGAAACTAGATAACTGGGAGCTCCTAAAAATCAAACACTTACGTTCATGAAAAGTCTTCACCAAAAGAATCAAAAGACAACCTACAGACTGGGGAAATTTTTTGGCTATGACATATCCGATCAGTGTCTAATTTCTAAAATCTACAAGATACTGCAAAACCTCAACAATAAAAAGACAAATAACCCAGACCCCTACCCCTGCTACTCTGTCCCTCGAAGTGTTTGATTGTATTCAGGAAACTTCTTAGCTTTGGTGTAGTCCAGTTGTGCTGACTTCCCTTGTAATGTGTCCTGTCCTTTCTTTCACCTAAGATAATTCTTGTCTACTATCTAGTTAGTGAATAACCCTCTCCATCGCTAACTACACTTGTAACCATCAAAGAACGTTTTCTTCTGTGCTTAAACCTTTTCTTGAGTTCTTATAATAGTAGTCTTATACAATATTTGTCCTTCTGTGACTGACTAAATTCACCCAGCGTAATGCCTTCCAGATTCTTCCATGTTATATTTCATGGATTCATCGCTGTTCTTTATCATTCAGTAGTATTCCACTGTAAGAATATACCATAATTTGTTTATCCATTCATCTGTTGATGGGCATCTAGCTTGTTTCCATCTTTTTGCTATTGTGAACAGTGCTGCAATGAACATTTGCAGTGAACATTTCATGCAATGAAAATTCGTGTGATGGGTCTTATTTCTCTAGGATGTATTCCAAGGAGTGGGATTGCTGGATCGTATGGTACTTCTATTTCTAGTTTTTTAAGGAAGCCCCGAATAGAATTTCAAAGTGATTGTACCATTTTGTATTCCCACCAACAGTGTATAAGTGTTCCAGTCTCTCCATAACCTCCCCAACATGTATTATTTTGTGTTTTTTGGATTAACACTAGACTTGTTGGGGTGAAATAGTATCTCATTGCAGTTCTTTGGCGAAGGGCCTGTTCACATCCTTTGCCCATTTTTTAGTTTTAATTTGCATTTCTCTAATGGTTAATGATCGTGAGCATTTCTTCATGTGTTTGTTAGCCGTCTGAATACAATCAAACACTTCGAGGGACAGAGTAGCAGGGGTAAGGGTCTGGGGACCATGCTTTCAGGGGACAGCTAGGTCAATTGGCATAACAAAGTTTATTAAGAAAAGATTCTGCATCCCACTTTGGTGGGTGGCATCTGGGGTCTTAAAAGCTAGCGAGCAGCCATGTAAGATGCATCAATTTGTCCCAACCCACCTGGAGTAAAGGAGAATGAAGAATACCAAGGTCACAAAGAAAGTATTAGCTCAAGAGACAGAAAGGGCCTTTATGTGGTGGGAGACTGCATCAGCCTGAGACCAGAAGAACTTTATGGGGCCCAGCTACCACCAGTGACCGCCCTGACAGGAAACACAACAGAGAGTCTCTTACGGAGCAGGATAAAAGTGGGGTCCAGAGCTCAAATTCTATTAAAAAGACCAGACTTAATGGTCTGACTGAGATTGGATGAACACCAGAAAGCATGGCCCCCAGACTCTCTGTCAACCCAGAACTAAAACCATTCCTGAGTTCAACTCTTCAGACAAAGATTAGACTGGACTATGGGACATGAAATGATACTCTTGAAGAGTGTGCTTCTTATCTCAAGTAGATACATGAGACTAAATGGGCAGCTTCTGTCTGGAGGTGAGATGAGAAGGCAGAGAGAGTCAGGAGCTGGTTGAATAGACATGGGAAATCAGGGGTGGAGAGGAGGAATGTGCTGTCACAGTATAGGGAGAGCAATCAGGGTCACATAACAATGTATGTATAAATTTTTGTATGAGAGACTAGCTTGAATTGTAAACCTTCACTTAAAGTACAGTAAAGTAAAAAACTAAAATAAAATGTTCAGAAAGGAGAAAAATCAAAAGGGTGGTCCTTTAAAAGTTGTGTAAGGTGATGGAGAAATAAGAGTAGAGAATGACTTTTGGATTAGGGTGCTACTATTTCCTAGAATGGGGGCTCTAAGACCAGGAGTAGGCTTGAGGAGAAAATAGTGATTCCCAAGGTTCTGGTTGAGAAGGAGAGCTGTAAGAAAGTAAATAAGAGGATGTGCTGAAGAGGTGGCCCCAGGATTCACCCCAGCCAGGCTGAGCAGGTGCAGCACACAGGCACTGCTCAGAGGTCTTACCTGTACACAATGTGTTGAGTAAGGGACCACCAAGTTGCCTTCCATTCTGATATTTGGCTCATTTGCCATGAGCAATGTCAGGGTCTGGCTTCCACACAGGCTGATGAGATGTTCCTTTGCCCAGGGAAAGCTTTCTCCACTATGAGGCCACTGAAGATGAATACCCAGATCCTACTCTGGGGGTATTTGTAGGTATTTGCATTTCTACAAAGATTTGTGACTGGGCAGCATCTCATGGAGTCAGATGGAGGGTGGAAGCATAAACAATTTCACATGGGTTTCACCACGTCAAAGATGTGAAATAGTGAAAAAAAAAAAACATTTGAAATTGTGCACTGCAGATTACTAAGTAAGCACAAGTAAGCCCGTGCATACCTTCCTTTTTCGGTAATCTGTCTCTAGGTAGGGCTGTTGGTAATTGGTGGGAAGCCAAGTTCTTGTATCTCCATTTAGGCCTGCAATCAGCCCAAGGGGTCTCCCAGCATCACCAGTCAAGGCAGGGAGCCTCCTGCCTCTCTCCTCTCATCTATGCCCAAGGTCCATGTTCCCTTTAGAGATTCTTTTTCTCCTTTAAGGCTGTCCTTGATTTTACTTTGATTCTTCAGGGTGCTCTGCCCTGAATTCCATATCCCCCTGGAAAAAAATTCCTAAGGCAAGCCTGAGTAAGAACATGGGTGGGGGTAGGGATGGATATGGTGAAAAACAGGTGAAATTGTGCACCACAGATTAGTAAGTAAACACAAGTAAGCCGATGCATACCTTGCTTAATGCAAGCCCTCGTGTACCTTGCTTACTGGTTAATCCAACCCTGGGAAGAGGGAGCATTAAGGAAGCCCCTGAGAGCAAACCTCCACCTAAATCAGTTCTCATTGACAGGATTATAACAACAGAACAGCAAGCTAAATTGTTGACAATTCACAATAAGTTTTCACATCTTATATTTCATTTCAGCTTCACAATAGTCAGGGAGAGGCAAGGAGGGAAGGCTTTATTATTCTTTACATTTTACAAATGAGGAAACATCCATCTATTCAATCGCCCAGTCAGTCAGTCAGTCAGTCATTTAACAAACATTTATCAAGCATCTGTTTATTCATGACTCAAAGCTGGGCTCTGGGAATACAGAAAAAAAATCCCATCCTTCCTTCAAGAACTTATGGTCTGGCTACGTTCTTTATTGTTTTCTGAAAGGAAAATGTCTGCTCTAAGAAATGAAAAAGAGTGCTTTCAGTCTTCTGTTTCAAACTAAACTTAAATACAGACAGATAACTAAGTGGTCAATTCTTTAAAATCTTTCAAACCGTTAATTTTGCAAAATCATTTCCCCTTTTGTGAATAGGTCATGGTCTATACATAGAGATGTGGGTTTTCCTGCCCATAATCAGCAACCACAAAACCACTTCAAGACTACCCAGGAGTGCCTCAGGTCATATCTAGAACATGAATTAGAGACTTTAGCAGAGAGAAATGGCAGATCACATTTTCATGTCTTTTGGAGACATGAATTTTAAGAGTTTATAAAAAATTAATGAATCCATTAATTAGAGACAGTATTATATTGCTCTCTTAACGATGAATCCAATCAACCACATTTTATTCTGTGAGTTTCTATTTGGAGCCTGACCCAGTGCCTAACACTGTGCAACAAAACCTTCCCTGTTTAAACAGTGCTTTAGAGCAGGGGTTGGCAAACTTTTTTGTAAAAGGACAGAAAGTAAACATTTTAGGCTTTGTGGGCCATACAGTCTATCACAACTACTCAACTCTGCCGCTGTAGCACAAAAGCAGCCATAGACAATACATAAACTAGTAAGACTGAGTGTATTTCAATAAAAATTAGCTTACAGAAACCACTGGCAGGCCACATTCGGCCCCTTCATATATATTGAAATCCCTGGGTGGTGCATATGGTTTGTGCTCGGCTGCTAAAGGTTTGCAGTTCAAACCCACCCAGTGGCTGAGTTCTCTAGAGAAACAAAACCAGTAAAGTGTATAAATATACATAGAGAGAAATTTATATCAAGGAAATGGCTCACACAGTTGTAGAGGCTGGAATGTCTCGAGTCTGTGGGTCAGGATAAAGGCTTCTCCTGATTCACATAGCCACAGGGGCTGGCGAACCCAAGATGGGCAGATCAGAGAGCAGGGCTCTTGCTCACAGGCTGTGAAGATCTTCTAATCCCAAGATTGGCAGGCAAGACCACAGGTAAGTTGCTAGCTCAAGTCCCAAGAACTGGAGGTCAGGTGAACAGGAGCCAGCTACAGGAACCAGAGCAAACGAAAGCCCATGAGCCTTGCCAGAAAGTCCACTTACATTCAATGCAGACCACATGCTCAAGAAAATTCATTTTCAACTGATTGGCTACTCACAGCAGATCTCATCATGGAAGTGATCATATTATATTAAACCTCATCATGGAAGTGATCACAACAACATACGATTGCCAAACCACTGAGAATCACGGCCTAGCCAAATTGACACACAGCTTATTCATCACAGGTACTGAGGAAGAAAGGCCTGGTGATTTACTTCTGTAAAAATTACAGCCAAGAAAACCCTATGGAGCCGTTCTACTCTGTAACACATGGGGTCACCATGAGTCAGAATCAACTAGATGGCAATGGGTTTAGTTTTTTGTTGCTTTTGCATACATTATCTCTTTTAAGTCCTGAGAGTAGGCAATAAATGTCATTCCCATTTTACAGGTAAGGAAATGAGCTCAGAGAGGGTAAGAGATCTGCCCACAGTCACATGGTGAGAGGTCACAGACCCAGTCGCCTCCTAGATTTCCTAATTTCAAATCCAGCACTCCATGACCACTGCACACCACCTGTTACAGAAAAGAAGTACAGTGTCTTCCCAAGATAAATATGGCAGGGCCTATAATCAGTCTTGTTCCTTTGTTCTGACTGTCAAGGGCATAGAATTGATCATTTTTTCAGTCTAGTGCTTTTTATCATGTAGACAGAGCCAGTGTGTAAGAAGCCTAGTTTCAACTCCAATTTTACCTCTGACAACTTGAGTGGATTGTGACAAGATATTAGAATTCTCTGGAAATCATTCATCCCCTGGGAGGATTCAACAGGCTCATAGTACCTGCGAGTGAGGACGTGGTGCTAATTTCTTTGTTTCCTTCCAAGAGCCCTGATTCTATCCTCACAGATGAGTCTAGGGACAACTGTACTTGTCCAGCAGGGGGCATGGTGTCTAGCACATAGCAGGTGCTCAGTAAACATCTGAATGAACTGAACATCAGAGCAGGGACTCAGGCAGGAACAGACCCCTGGGAACTAGTCCCTTTTTTTGTACTCTGTTGAGATTCCTGGGAAATTCATTACTATCTCTTGGGGTCTCAGTCTTCCCAGCTTTAAATTGGAGTCTATTAATTACTATAAACATAGTTGTAGAAGTTATTGTTGTTGTTCTTAGGTGCCCTCGAGTTGATTCCAGCTCATAGGGACCCTATGTACAACAGAACTAAACACTGTCCGGTCCTGTGCTATCCTCACAATCATTGCTATACTTGAGCCCATTGTTACAGTCACTGAGCCAATCCATTGAGGGTCTTCCTATTTTTAGCTGACCCTCTACTTTACCAAGCATGGTGTCCTTCTCCAGGGAATGGTCCCTCCTGATAACATGTCCAAAATATGTGAGATGTAATGTTGCCATCCTTGCTTCCAAGGAGCATTCTGACTGTATTTCTTCCAGATAAAGTTGTTCATTTTTCTGGCAGTCCGTGGCATATTCAACATTCTTTGCCAACACCATGATTCAAGTGCATCAATTCTTCAGTCTTCCTTATTCATTGTCCAGCTTTTGCATGCATATGAGGTGATTGAAAATATCACGACAAGGGTCATGCGCACTTTAGTCCTTAAAGTGACATCTTTACTTTTTAACACTTTAAAGAGGACTTTTGCAGCAGATTTGCCCCATGTAATGCGTCATTTGATTTCTTGACTGCGGCTTCCATGGACGTAGATTGTGGATCCAACTAAAATGAAATCCTTGACAACTTCAATCTTTTCTCCCTTTATCATGATGTTGCTTTTTAGTCCAGTTGTGAGGATTTTTGTTTTCTTTATGTTGAGATGTCATTCGTACTGAAAGTTGTAGTCTTTGATCTTCATCAGTAAGTGCTTCAAGTCTTCTTCACTTTCAGCAAGTAAGGTTGTGTTGTCTGTGTATCACAGGTTGTTAATGAGTCTTCCTCCAATCCTGATGCCCCGTTCTTCATACAGTTCAGCTTCCCAGATTATTTGCTTAGCATACAGATTGAGTAAGTATGGTGAAAGGATACAACTCTGACGCACCCCTTTCCTGACTTTAAACCATGTAGTATACCCTTGTTCTGTTCCAATGACTGCCTCTTGGTCTACGTACAGGTTCCACATGAGCACAATTAAGTGTCCTGAAATTCCCATTCTTTGCAATGTTTTCCATAATTTGTTATGATTCACACAGTCAAATGCCTTTGCATAGTCAATAAAACACGGGTAAACATATTTCTGGTATTCTGTGCTTTCAGCCAAGATCCTTCTGACATCTGCTATGATATCCCTTGTTCCATGTCCTCTTCTTAATCTTGCTGGAACTTCTGGCAATTCCCTGTTGATGTACTGTTGCAAAGACATTTGAATGATCAAAACTTTACTTGTGTGTGATATTAATGATATATATATATTTTTTATATTAATGATATTGTTTTATGATTTCCACATTTTGTTAGATCATCTTTCTTTGGAATAGACACAAATATGAATCTCTTCCAGTCAGTTGGCCAGGTACCTGTCTTCCAAATTTCTTGGCAGAGACCAGAGAGTACTTCCAGCACTGCATCCATTGGTTGAAACATCTCAATCGGTATTCCGTCAATTCCCAAAGCCTTGTTTTTTGCCAATGCCCTAAGTGCAGCTTGGACTTCTTCCTTCAGTACCTTTGGTTCTTGATCATATACTACTTCCTGAAATAATTGAATGTCAATCAATTATTTTTGGTACAGTAACTCAGTGTATTCCTTCCATCTTCTTTTGATGCTTCCTGGGTCATTTAATATTTTCCCCATAGAATCCTTCACTATTGCAACTCAGGGCTTAAATTTTTTCTTCAGTTCTTTCACCTTGAGAAACACCAAGTGTGTTCTTCCCCTTTGGTTTTCTATCTCCAGCTCTTTGCACATGTCACTATAGTACTTTACTTTGTCTTCTCTAGATGCTCTTTGAAATCTTCTGTTCAGCTCTTTTACTTCATCATTTCTTCCTTTTGCTTTAGCTACTAAACGTTCAAGAGTAAGTTTCAGAGTCTCTTCTGACATCCATTTTGGTCTTTCCTTTCTTTCCTGTATTTTTAATGACCTATTGCTTTCTTCATGTATGATGTCCTTTATGTCATTCCACAACTTGTCTGGTCTTCAGTCATCAGTGTTCAATGCATCAAATTTATTCTTAAGATGGTCTCTAAATTCAGGTGGGATATACTCAATGTCGTATTTTGGCTCTCGTGGACTTGTTTTAATTATCTTCAGCTTCAACATGAACCTGCATATGAGCCAGATGGTCTTTCCCCAGTTGGGCCCTGGCCTTGTTCTGAGTGATGATATTGAGCTTCTCCATTGTCTCTTTCCACAGATGTAGACGATTTGATTTCTGTGTATTTCATCTGACGAGGTCCACATACACGGTGTAGTCACCATTTATGTTGAAAAAAGGTATTTGTGTGAAGAAGTCTTTAGTCTTGCAAAATTCTATCATGTGATCTTCAGCATCATTTCTATCACAATTGCCATATTTCCCAACTAGTGTTCTTTCTTCTTTGTTTCCAACTTTCACATTCCTATCACCAGTAAATATTAATGCAACTTGATTGCATGTTTGATCAATTTCCAGGCTGCAGAAGTTGGTAAAAATCTTCAATATCTTCATGTTTCGCCATAGTGGTTGGTGTGTAAATTTGAATAATAGTCGTATTAACTGGTGTTCCTTATAGACATATTATCCTATCACTGAAAGCTTTGTACTTCAGGATAGGTCTTGAAATTTTCTTTTTGACGATGAATGTGATGTAGTTCTCTTTAATTTGTCATTCCTGGATCAGTAGACCATATGATTGTTTGATTCAAAATGGCCAATACCAGTCCATTTCAGCTCACTAATGCCTAGGATATCAATGTTTATGCATTCCATTTCATTTTTGACAACCTCCAGTTTTTCCAGAATCTTACTTCATACTTTCCACATTCCAATCATTAATGAAAGTTTGTAACTGTTTCTTCTCATTTTGATAGTGCAAAGGAAGGTCCCAAAAGCTTGACCCCCATCCATGTCATTAAGGCCTACTCTACTTTGAGGAGTTGGCTCTTCCCCTGGAAGCTATGCTACTGGTATTTCAAATACCAGTAGGGTCACCTCATGGTGGACAGGTTTCTGCTGAACTTCTAGACTAAGACAGACTAGGAAAAAGGACCTGGTGGTCTACTTCTGAAAAAAATTAGCCAATGAAATCCTTATGAACAGCAGCCGTACATTGTCTGATATAGTGCTGCAAGATGAGCCCCTCAGGTTGGAAGGCACTCAAAATATGACTGGAGAAGAGCTGCCGCCTCAAAGTAGAGTCAGTTGAAGAAGTAGCCACCACAAATAAAACCCAGTGGTTTGGCAGATATTATTTTCGAAATTAAGTCGTTGAGTGTGATGAAGCCAGTGGGACAGGAATGATACTGATCCCTTAGTTTTCAAAATTTGAATTAACTTCGTTGAAGTATGATCACATATAATAAAATGCAGTGATTTTAAGTGTATAGTTTATTAAATTTTGACAAATATTTATACCTGCACAATCATCACCACAAGTCAATGCATAGAACATTTCCATTACCACCAAAGTTTCCTTATTACCCTTCCCAGTCAATCTCTGCCCTTGGCTACAGGTAGCCACTGATCTGCTTTTCCTATATTATGTTTAAAAACAATTTTTCTCATGATAAAGGAAATATGTGCTAACTGCAGCCTTCAGAAAGTATAGAAAATAGCACAATGAAGAAAAATAAAAGTCTTGGGTAGTTACATTATCCAGAGATAGCCAATATTATTATTGATATACATCTTCTTCCTGTCTTCTCTGTATGTGTGTTTAATAATATTGGGGTTATGGTCTGTACACAGCTTCCATGATGATTGTATATGTGACTATGATGACAGTGTCTGAAATCATCATTTTGCTCACAGAATCTCTAACCGATCCCACATCTTGATCAATGACGCCAAGTTACTCACACCAGAAACTTGGGCATCATCCTGGCTTCCTCCCTCTCCCTAGTGTCCTCCATATCTAGTTGCTCACAAAGACACATACATTCTATATCCTTAAGATCTCTTAAATATTTTCTCTGCCCTCCCCTGACACCGCCTTAATTCATGCTGACACCTTACTCTGCCTGGATTATTACAACAACTTCTTAACTGGGTTTTCAGTTTTAGGGGGCTGGGGACCACGGGAGTAGTGCCTCATTCCTCACACCTTCAAAGCCCAGCTTTCATCATCTCACTACCACATACTTAACCTGGTGTCCTCAGGATCAGGTTCAAATTCTGGCTCACCTCTCAACATTCTCTTCCACCCACGTCAATCTCTAGAGTTTCTGAACTACTCGCTATTCCTCCGAAGTCACATGCTATCTCACACCTCTTACACTGGAATGTCCCCTTCACAAGGTCCTGCTCACGAAACAAAGCAGCTTGATCTCCCTTCTCTGGGAGTCTTTTCCAGACACGCTCTTAGTATTATGTAGGTTTTAAAAATTGCATAAGCAATGGGTCATTCTTTTTGGAACTTGCTTTTTTCATTCAACAATGTTTCAAGGTTCTCCAACATTGATCCGTGTTGACTTCTGTGTAGTAACCCATTTTATGAATGAACCACACTTTATCCATTTACCTATGAGAAAAAGTTATCCCACTTTTCTATTAAAACAGTGTGTAGCATACAGCCTTGCACATATCTCCAGGTGTGCATACATTAAAAAATTTATCTAGTGTAGATGCCCAGGTGTGGAATTTGCTTGGTAGAAGGGCATATGCCTCTTTAACTTTAGTGACAACTAACAGCTGCACCCTAAGTGGCCATAAAAAATGACACTCCACCAGTATTGTGTGAGAATTTCCATTTACTCACACTCTCACCAATACCTGGTATGGTTAGATTTTTTAATTTCCTCCAGTCTGATGAATGTGAAATAATATCTCACTTGTGTTTTAATTTGCATTTAAAAAATTATTAGTCAAGTTGGTTCTCCCATACTCCCCCTCCACACACTAATTGGCTTTTGGGGTTTGCCAGTTCATATTCTTTGCCTATTTTTCTACCTATTTGTTTATCTTTTCTTAATGATTTGTAGAAATTATTTATGTATTCCACACATTAATCCTTTGTCGATTATTTTCACTACAAATACCTTATCACTATCTGTAACTTGCATTTTTAAATTTGATTATAGAGTCTTTTATCATACTAAGGTTTTACTTTTATTTTAAAGTAGTCAGATTTTTCAGACTTTAATCATTTATGTGTTAAATATGCCTTGTTTAAGAACATCTTTTTATCCTGAAGTCATAATGATCACCTCTTGTATTATTGTCATTTTAAAGGTTTTTTAAAATATAATTTAGGTCTTTAATACATTAGGATAATATTTTTTGTTTATGGTGTGAAGTAGAAATTTAAGCTTTTCTGTGTGGATAGCCTGATGTCCAGTGCTATGTACTTTGCCCACTGCTTCCAATAATCTAGCAATAGACTCATATATTAGGGTCTCTTTGGGGATCTATTTTATTTTATATGTGCAAGGAGTCCCTGAGTGGCTCAAAGGATTAAGTGCTTAACTACTAACCAAAAAGTTGATGATTTGAACCCACCCACAGGTACCTTAGAAGAAATGTCTGGGGATCTACTTCCGAAAACTCAGTTATGGAGTCCTGGTGATGCAATGGTTGAGAGCTCGGCTGCTAACCAAAAGGTCAGCGGTTTGAATCCACCAGCTGCTCCTTGGAAACCCTATGGAGCAGTTCTACTTTGTCTTATAGGGTCGCTATGAGTCGGAATCAACTCAAGAGCAATGAGTTTTATTATTATTATTATTTTATTCTATTGCCCTGTCTGTTTATCATTATGCCAACATCTTATTGTTTTGATTGCTAAAGCTTTATAATGACTCAGTATCTCGTGGGGCAAGTTCCCTCTCCTTGTTCTTCTCTTTCAAAGAATTTTTTTTACATACGTATATATATATATATATTGCTGGCCATTTGCTAGTTTATGAATTTTAGGACCTGCTTAACAAGTTCCATAAAACCCTGTTATCTTTTCAACTAAAAATTGCTTGGCATTTATAGATTAATTTGGGGAAAATTAACATTTCAATCCTTAAGTGTTCTTTGAGAATTTCTTTAAATATTATTTTTGTCAATAGATAGATATTTGGATAAGATATTTAAATAAGTTTTTTTTTTTTTTTTTACCTCCAATAAGTTTTATAATTTTCTGCATTCAGGTCTTGCACTTTTTTTGCAAGATTTATGCTAAGGTACTTTGTAAGTTTGGATCATGGTCTACACATCTTCCATGATGATTGCATATGTGTCTTTGATGACTCTGTATATGAAAGAATAATTTTGTTCACAGAACTTCTAACTGACTCCCTTATTTTGATTAATGGCTCCATGTTACCCATACCAGAAACAAAGCTTACTATTATGAATAGATTTTTTTTATATTGCATTTTCTTAGTTTTTACTATTGTATAAAAATACCATTGAGTTTTTGTATAGTGCATTTACCTTGTATTCATTGGGCTTCTTCAACTCTATGCTAGTTCCTAGAGTTTTGGGTTTTTTTAGATTTTCTTGGATATTCTATATGTAGAATAAAATCTTCTGTAAATAATAGCCATTTAGAAGAACATCAAAGGCAAGGAAAACATTAGCCCAAGAGACAAAAGGGGCCACATAAACCAGAGACTCCATCAGCCTGAGACCAGAAGAACTAGATGGTGCCTGGCTACCACCAATGACTGCCCTGACAGGGAACATAACAGAGAGTTCCTGATGGGGCTGGAGAAAAGTGGGGTGCAGAACTCAAGTTCTAGTAAAAAGACCAGACTTAATGGTCTGACTGAGACTGGAGGAACCCCAGAAGACATGGCCCCCAGACTGTCTGTTAACCCAGAACTAAAACCATTCTTGAAGCCAACTCTTCAGACTAATAATAGACTGGACTGTAAGACATATACTTCTTAGTTCAAGTAGATACCCAAGACTAAATGGGCAGCTCCTGAAGGGAGGCAAGATGAGAAGGCAGAAAGGGATAGGAGCTGGCTGAATGGACACGGGAAATCCGGGGTGGAAAGGAGGAATGTGCGGTCACATTATAGGAATAGCAACTAAGGTCACATAAAAATGTGTGTACAAATTTTTGTGTGAGAAACTAACTTGATCTGTAAATTTTCACCTAAAGCACAATTTAAAAAAAAAAGCCATTTGTCTCTTGCGTTCGATTTTTATGCTTCTTATTTCTCTTTCCTGTCTTACTGGGTTGGCTAGTGTCTTAGATATCTAGTGCTGCTATAACAGAAATACTACCAGCGGATGGCTTTAACAAAGAGGAGTTTATTCTCTCACAGTTTAGGAAGAGAGAAGTCTGAAATCAGGGTGCCAGCTCCAGGGGAAGGCTTTCTCTGTTGGCTCTGAGGGAAAGTCCTTGTCAATCTTCCCTGGTCAAGGAGCTTCTCAGAGCAGGGACCCCTGGTCCAAAGGACACACTACTCTCCTGGCTCTTGTTTCTTGGTGGTATGAGGTCTCCATGTCTCTCTGCCTATTTCTCTCTTTTATATCTCAAAAGAGATTGGTTTAAGACACAACTTAATCTTGTAGATTGAATTCTGCCTCACTAACATAACTGCCTCTCATCCTGCCTCATTAACATCATAGATGTAGGATTTATAACACACAGGAAAATCACTTCAAATGATAAAATGGTGGACAATCACACAGTACTGGAAATCATGGTTCAACAAAGTTGACACACATTTTTTGGGCGGACACAATTCAATCCATAACAGCTAGGATTCACAATTAAAAGTGAGTCAAAATAGTGGTGTCATGGATTGAATTGTGTTCCCCAAAAATATCTGTCAACTTGGCTAGGTCATGATTCTCAGTATTGTATGATTGTCATTTTATCATATGATGTGATTTCCCTATGTGTTGTAAATGCTATCACTATGACATAATAAGATAGATAGTGGAAGTTGTATTGATGGGGTCTACAAGATTAGGTAGTGTCTTAAGCCAGTCTCTTTTGAGGTATAAAAGAGAGAAGCGAGCAGAAAGACATGGGGACCTCATACCACAAAGAAAGCAGTGCCGGAAGCAGAGCGAGTCCTTTGGACATGAGGTTCTTGCCCTGAGATGTTCCTAGACTAAGGGAAGACTGATGCATCACAAGGATTTTCCTCCAGAGCCTACAGAAAGAAACCTTTCCTTTGGAGCAGGTGCCCTGAATTTGGACTTTATAGCCTCCTGGACTGTGAGAGAATAAACTTCTCTTTGTTAACGCCATCCACTTGTGGTATTTCTGTTATAGCAGCACTAGATGACTAAGACAAGTGGTAATGGGAATCCTTATTTTCTGTTTACTATAAAGGAAATACTTTAATGTTTCTTCATAAAGTATGATGTTTGCCCTAAATTTTTTCATAAGTGCCCTTTTTTTTAAGTTAAAGTAATTGTTCCACTGTTTAGAGTAGTGAAAAACTGGAAACAACATAAAATTCCAGAAATAGTAGATTTTAAAAATAAATTTTGGTGCTCCATGTTATGGCATACTATGCAGTCATTAAAAATGTTCCTGTGTATTTGATTTATTGACAAAGGAACGTGTTCATTAAACATTGTCAAGTGAGAAAAGAAACAAAACAGTGTATAATATTACCTCACTTTCATAAAAATAAATATAATTATGTATGGAATTCTCTAAAAATATACAACAAAATGACCATCTGGGGAAATATGGGTAACTTCTATTTCCTTTTTTTTTGTTTCTCTGTATTTTATGATTTTCCTACAATAAATACATATTATTTGCACTTTTAAATGAAGATAAGTGAACTCATAGCTAAGTGGGAAATAATTCCCCTGTTTTTAAAGTCATTAGACCAAATATATGAAAACTCCTACTTCTGACTAAAATTTAACAGCAGGGATATGCTTATTTGCTCTTTATCATTAATATCAGTCCCTCTTTCCAAATAAGTTGAAACCCTACCATCTGTAAATTCCTCCAGAATTCTTATCAGTGGTGTGCTGGTAAATGTTTAACAACTGGTTCTCTTTAAAAAAAAAAAAAAAAAAAAGCCCTGATTTGTAGCATTTGCCAATTCTGTAATGTAAACCAAAGCCAATTAAAAGCTACCAGCATGGCGTCACTGAATGTCCTGAATGCAGAGTTGTGATTTTATGTGCACCATCTCCTGCAACACCTCTGAGCCCGACCCCCAAAGGAGTAAATTTTGACAAAAGCTATATCTAAAGTCTATCCCTTTTCCCTCACTTAAAATTTTTTCATTTTAGTTACAATAAACACTAACATGTTAAATACGCAACGACTCATCAGGAGAGATGAGAAAACTCTGCCTGCACACAGGGGCTGGGTGATATGAGTTAGCACTATGGGATGAGCATATCCTCAGAAGTCTCACCTGTTGCTGGTATGTCCCTTGATGTTCACGAGCCAGTCAGCACTCAAAGACCTCCTCTGGATGAAAGTACTTAGGCCATTTGAGAACCAGGGATATTTTTCATCATCATAGCTTTCTCTAGCACCCAACATCTATAGATAAGGTAAAGATAGGCAATATGAGAAAAGTGAATACTGAGCCTCTGACTAACCCTGAGTACAAATGAATCATGATAATAAAAGCACCCTCTGGGGAGCCAAGGGCAGAATGCACAGGTCCAGGTAGGCTGCCTGTAGATCGTGCCCTCGAAAATCTTGCGCCCCAGTTAGCTGACTTTTATTCCATTCATTTTTTGGGTCTGCTCCAACACTGTTCACTTCAAACTGAATTTCTAAATATGACGAAGACCCTCTGGTCTTTTGCAGAGAACTGTGGAATCTGGGAATAAGCCAATTTCACCCACAACTTGTAACATAGAGAAGACATGCAAGAGCTGCCAACCACACACATCTGGGTTTAAATTATCCACAAGGAAACTTCAGAGTACTTCTTTTAAAATAAGATAATTTTTTGTGTGTCATTAGCCTTATTCTGAAATTCAGAGGTGAGAGGATCTTGTGATGGGCATTTTGTCCTCTGAGCCCCAAACGTCACCAAGGTTTGACATGGGATGTAATGTTTTCAGGCTCAGAGAGGAGCCCAGAGTGTGACTCACCTCAGCACTCAGTAAAGAGAACATGAGCCTGGGTCAGGTGTTGAAGTCAGGAGACCCTCTGTCATTTTTCATGTCACAAGCAGTGAAGGATTGTTGTTCAGGCTTTAAGGGACAACAAAAAGCAAGACCAAGGCGCAGCTAACATGGTACTATAGTTAGAACCACCATCCCTTCCCTTTGCAGCAAAGACCCGAAAAACTAGGTAAAACAGACACAAACGTCAATCCCAGAACCTTAGGCATCAAATGAAGGGACAAAGAACTAGATCAAGCACTGAATGGAAGAAGAAACTGACAGAGAACAGATAACAAGTAACACCACAAAGTGAGGTCCCCTGTCAACTAACCCAGCACTGCTTCGCCATCTTGGAGCACAGCCAGCAATGACCCCAGACAGGGAGAATGGGAAGGCAACTTCACAGAGCTCCCAACAGGAGACAGAGCACCCATAACAAGAGAAACACACGTTCTTGCCCTTCACCCTTCTGCCCTGTACATTGCCTCCACAGATTCCCGACAGGACATGGTCGCTCAGCTGCCCCCACTGGCCTGCTCCCTCAGCACCACATTTTTTCCTTCTATCTTTTTCCTTCCTTCCTTTTCTTTCTCCCTCTCACCTAGCCCCCTGCACTGCCTCCACTTCTTCCTGACAGGCCATACTGCACTGTCAGCTGGAGAGGCACTGGCTCACCACCACCTCAGGTCTGCCCCACCCCCACCAGCCATCTCCCTCAGTGCTATTTTTTCTCTCTTTTCTTCATTTGATTTCTCTCTTTCCTTCATTTTATTTCTCTTTTCCACCTAGCCCTATGTGCTACCTACACCCCTTCTTGACCAACCTCACCACCTGGCAAGAGAGACACCAGTTCACCACCACCCCAGTTCTGCCCCACCCACAACAGCAAGTTCCCTCAACATCATATTTTTTTCTTCTCTCTCTTTCCTTTCCTTCCTTTTCTTTCTCCTTCCCACATAGCCCCAAGTGCCACTTCAACCCTTTCTTCACAGTCTTTGCCACACTGCTTGGCTAGAGAGCTGCTAGCACATGGCATCCCCAGGTCTGCCACACCCCCACCTAACAGCTCCTACCATGCCACCATTTTTTTCTTTTCTCTGTTTCCCTTTCTTCCTTTTCTTTCTCGTCTAGCCCTGTATGCGACCTCCACCCTGTCCTACTGGGCCATGCCTCACTACCTTGGTTAGAGACCCACCAGCCTGTGGCCTCCCCAGGCCCATCCCACCCACACCCACTGGATCTTGCCACACTGCCATTTTTTTGTTTTTGTTTCTCGTTTCTTTCCATCCTCCCGCCTAGCTCTACATATCATATCTGTTCCCTTCCAACCAGCCCCTGACATGCTTCCTTGGCAAGAGCACCCCTGGTGCTCAGGTCAGCCACCACACCAGGCCTGCACTGCCCCCAGCTCCTGCCACTTGACCAACTGTTGAACAGTGGGAAGCAAGACCACATCAGTGCCCATCCGACACCCCCACCTATATGGTGGGGAGCTGAGAAAGCTCCTACACAGCTGGACAAACATCAGAAGGCATACAGTACCTGCCCAGTCTGCCCTCAGCTACCTTACCAAACCAGTGTACAGTGAAGCAGGATCACTCTCAGTGTTGCAGCCCTGCCCACCTGGACAAGGTGATAAGAACTATCATGCCTACAGAAGAGCAAGCAGCAAAACACGCCTGGTCCCCCTGCCCTGATATATCAAAACAAACCAAAAAGGCAGGACAAAACAAACATACAATCAATAAATAAAGAAAGCAATACCTGAATGTCTCAAAGAAAGCAGACAATATCAAAACATAAAACAGCAAGACAGGATGAACCCAGCACCAAAATAAAGAATCTGATGGCCTTCCAGTAGAAGAAAAGTCAGTGGAACTACCTGATATAGAATTTAAAAGACTAATATTCAGGACTCTCCAAGAGAGAAGAAAAGAGATTGAGGAAAATATAGACAAAACCAATGAAAACATAGCCAAAATCAAGGAAAACACAGAGAAAGCAATAGAAGAATTCAGGAAAATAATACAACAACAAAACTTCAAAATAAATAAAAAATTAGACAACACACAAAAACAGCAACTAGAAATCCAAAACAGAAACAACAAATTTCAGGAATGGACAACCCAATAGAAAATTTTAGGAGCAAATTTGAAACAATGGAAGACAATGGAATCAGCAAGTTTGAAGACAGTCCATGGATACCACTTTTTGAGGAAAAATCAGAGAAAAGAATAAAGAAAACCTAATTAGTCCCCGTGGCACAGTGGTTAAGAGCTCAGGTGCTAACCAAAAGGTCAGCAGTCCAAATCCACCAGCCGCTTCTTGGAAACCCTACAGGGAAGTTCTACTCTGTACTATAGGATCGCCATGAGTCAGAATTGACTCAACAGCAATGGGAAAGAATTATGTGGGACATAATCAAGAGCAAAAATTTGCATGTGATTGGAATTCTAGAACAGGAGGAGAAATGTAAAACACACAGAGGGTTGTTGAAGATTTTCTGGTAGAAAACTTCCCTAATATCATGAAAGATAAAAAACTGACCATCCAAGGGACTCAAAGAACCCCATATAGAATAGACCTTAAAAGAGAGTTGCCAAGACACAGCATAACCACACTTTCCAAAACCAAAGACAAAGAATGAATCTTGAGAGCAGCTCAAGGAAAAAGAAAAGTCACTTACTAAGGGGAAACAATAAAACAAAGCTCTGATTGCTCAGCAGAAAGTATGCAAGGAAGAAGGCAGTAGGATGACATATATAAAACCTTGAAAGAAAAAAAACTGTCAACCAAGAATAATATATCCTGAAAAATTCTCTCTCAAATAGGAAGGGGAAATTAGGACATTTCCAGATAAACAGAAATTAAGGAAATTGGCAAAAACCAAATCAAACTTACAATAAATATAAAAGGGAGTCCTCTGATTAGGGAACCAACAACAGCAGACAAAAACCAGAGTCTACGATGCAGAACAGCATCAGCCAGATATCAACCTAGATAAAGAACTTTCAGTAATAAAACAAAAATAAAAAACTTAAAACAGAGATAGACGTCAATCTGTAAATTATAACAATGTCAAAACAATAAAGGGGGGGAATAAACAGTGTAGGTATAGAACTTTTAAATGGAGATGAAATCAAGATGATATCAACTAATAAAAGACTGGTTTGAATGTAGGAAGATAAGGGTAAATTTCAAGGTATCCACAAAAAAAGTTAACAAACCTATTAGTCAGGAAAAAGAAAAAAGAAAAAAAAACCATAAAGATTCAGTAAACACAAAATATACAGTAATGAAAGAAAATCCGCAAACCAAAGGAATTTAGCACAGAGTAAAAGGAACAAAAAAAAATCAGCACAATAATATAACAGCAATAAACTCTTACCTATTGATAATCACACTGAATGCAAATGGTTTAAATGCTCCATAAAGAGACAGAGAGTGGCTGAATGGATTTTTAAAAAATCCTACCAATATGCTGTCTAAAAGAAACACATCTTAGATACAAAGACATAAATTTATTAAAAATCAAAGGATGGAAAAAATATATCAAGCAAACAGTAACCATGAAAGGGCAGGAGTGGCAATACTAATCTCAAATAAAATAGACTTTAAGCCAAAATCAACAACAAAAGACAGGTAGGAATTATATCATGATTAAAGGAACAATCCACCAGGAAGACATAACCTTAATAAATATCTACGCACCCAATGACAGGGCTCCAAAATACATAAAACAAACTCTCACAGCACTGAAAAGAGAAAAAGACAGTTCCACAATAACAGTAGGAGACTTCAACACATCATTTTCAGTAAACGACAGAACATCTAGAAAGACACTGAACAGAGATACAGAAGATCTAACGGACAAAATTGAACAACTGGACTTCATAGGCATATATAGAATACACCACCCAACAGCAGCAAAGTATACATTCTTTTCCAATGCACATGGAACATTCTCCAGAATAGACCATATTTTAGGCCACAAAGCAACCCTCAATGAAATCCAAAACATCAAAATAATACAAAGCATTATCTCTGATCACAAGGCCATAAAAGTAGAAATTAAAAACAGGAAGAGCAAGGATAAAAAAATCAAATACATGGAAACTGAATAACACCTTGCTTTAAAACAACTGGTTAATAGAAGAAATCAAGAAGGAAATAAAAATATTTCTAGATTCAAATGAGAATGAAAACACGTCATACCAAAACCTCTGGGACACAGCAAAGGCAGTGCTAAGAGGTCAATTTATAGTAATAAATGCACACATCCAAAAAGAAGAATGGGACAAAATCAAAACATTAGCCCTACAACTGGAACAAATAGAAAGAGAACAGCAAAAGAAGCCCACAGTCACCAGAAGAAAGGAAATACTAAACATCAGAGCAGAAATAAATAAAATAGAGAATAGAAAAACAATTGAAAGAATCAACAAGACCAAAAGTTGGTTTGTTGAAAAGATCAATAAAACTGACAAACCACTGGCCAAAGTGAAAAAGAAAAACAGGAGAGGAAGCAAACAACACAAATAAGAAATGAGATGGGGGACATTACAACAGACTCAGCTTAAATAAAAAAGATCATAACCGAATACTATGAAAAATTGTACTCCAGCAAATTTGAGAACATAGAAGAAATGAACAAATTTCTATAAACACATTATCTACTTAAACTAACACAAACCAAGGTATAAAATCTGAACAGACCTATAACAAAAGAATAGATTGAAGAGGTTAAAAAAAAAAAAAGCCCTGGTCTAGACAGTGTCAATGGAGAATTCTATCGAAGATTCAGAGAAGGGCTTGCACCAGTACAACTCAAACTGTTTCAGAGCATAGAAAAGGAAAGAGTACTCCCGAATTCATTCTACGAAGCCAGCATAACCCTGTTACCAAACCCAAGCAAGGACACTACACAAAAAGAAAATTACAGACCAATATCTCTCATGAATATAAATGCAAAAATTCTTAATAAAATCCTAGCCAATAGAATTCAACATTGTATTAAAAAAGCACCATGACCAAGTGGGATTCATACCAGGTATGCAAGGATGGTTCAGCATTAGAAAATCAATCAACCTATTCCATCACATAAATAAAAGAATCATGTGATCATCTCAACTGACACAGAAAATGAATTTGATAATGTCCAACAACCATTCCGATAAAAACTCTCAGCAAAACAGGAATAGAAGGGAAAATCCTCAACATAATAAAGGACATCTATACAAAATCAACAGCTAACAACATTCTCAAAGGAGAGTGGCTGAAAGAATTCTCCCTGAGAATGAGAACAAGACAAGAATGCCCTTACCACAAATCCTATCTAACATTGTGCTGGAAGGACTAGCTAGAGCAATAAGGCAAGAAAAAGAAATAAAGGGCAACCAAATTGGAAAGGAAGAGGTAAAACTATCCCTATTTGCAGATTATATGATACTATACATAGAGAACGCCAAAGACTCCACAAGAAAACTACTGGAACCAACAGAAAGATTCAACAGAGTAGCAGGATACAAAATCAATATAGAAAAATCAGTTGGAGTACTATACACCAACAAACAGAACTTCGAAAAGGAAATGAAGGAAACAATATCATTTATAATAACCCCTAAAAGAATAAAATACTTAGGAATAAATCTGACCAGGTACATAAAAGATCTATACAAAGAAAACCACAAAACACTACTGCAAGACCAAAAGAGACCTACATAAATGGAAAAACATATCAGGCTCATGGATATGAAGACTCAACATTGTGAAAATGTCAAGTCTACTCAAAGTGTTCTACGGATATAATGCAATCCCGATCCAAATACCAACAACATTCTTTAACGAGGTGGAAAAACTAATTACTGACTCTACACAGACAGGAAAGAGGCCCTGGATAAGTAAAGCATTACTGAAAAAGAACAAAGTAGAAGACCTCACACTACCTGATCTTAGAAACTTCTATACAGCCATGGTAGTCAAAACAGCCTGGTACTGGTACAATGACAGACACATGATCAATGGAACAGAATTGAGAACCCAGACATAAATCCATCCACCTATGGTCAGCTGATCTTTGCCAAAGGCCCAAAGTCCATTAAACGGGTCTCTTTAACAAATGGTGCTAGCAAAACTGGATGTTCATCTATAAAAAAAAAATGAAATAGGACCCGTACCTCACACCATACACAAAAACTAACTCAAAATGAATCAAAGACCTAATTAAAAAACCTAAAACTATGAAGATCATGGAAGGAAAACTAGGATAACGCTAAGGGCCCTAATATATGGCATAAATAGGATACAAACTATAACTAACAATGTATAATCACCATAAAATAAACCAGATAACTGGCAGCTCCTAAAAATTAAACATTATGCTCATCAAAAGACTTCACCAAAATAGTAAAAAGACAACCTACAGCCTGGGGAAAAAAAATTTTGCTGACGTAACCTACAAAGGTCTAATATCTAAAATCTACAAGATACTGCTACATCTCAACAACAAAAAGAAAAATAAATGCCGTTAAAAAATGAGCAAAGGATACGAACAGACACTTCAACAAAGAAGACATTCAGGCGGCTAACAGACACATGATGAAATGCTCATGATTATTAGCCATTAGAGAAATGCAAATTAAAACCACAATGAGATACTATCTCATCCCTGCACTACTGGCATGAATCAAAAAAACTGGAAATAACAAACGTTGGAGAGGCTGCAGGGAAATCAGAACTCTTTTTTGTTTTCCTTGTTTTCTTTTTTTTTATTGTACTTCAGGTGAAGGCTTACAGAACAAATAGTTTCTCATGAAACAGTAGTACACATGTTGTTTTATGACATTGGTTAACAAACCCACAACATATTAATCCTCTCACTTCTCAACCTTTTTTTTTTTGGCGAAAATACACAGCGCCAAAGATACACCATTTCAAAAATTTCTACATGCACAGTTCAGTGACATTGACTATGCTCTTCCAATTGTGCTGCTATTCTCACTTAAGATGAAGGCTTACAGGACAAAAGAGTTTCTCATTTAACAGTTACTACAAATGTTGCCCTATGACAATGGTTAACAATCTCACAACACATCAACAATATCCTTACTCAACCTTGGGTTCCCTATCACCAGCTTCCTTGTCCCCTTCTGCCTTCTGGTCCTTGTCACTGGACTCCTGTACCTCGTTAGTCTCATTTGGTTTTACGGGGCTGTCCACTCCCAGGCTGAACAGTGACCCTTGGAGGTAACTTCACCACTGAGCTAAAAGGGTGTCTGGGGGCCATACGCTCGAGGTTTCTCCAGTCTCCTTTAGGCCAGTAGAGATCAGAACTCTTATGTACTGCTGATGGGAATGCAAAGTGATACAACCATCTTGGAAAACAATATGGTGCTTCCTTAAAAAGTTAGAAATAGAAATACCGTATGATCTAGCAATCCCACTCCTAGGAATATATCTTAGAGAAATAAGAGCCATCACATGAATAGACATATGCACACCCACGTTCTTTGAAGCATTATTCACAATAGCAAAAAGATGGAAACAACTTAAGTGCCCATCAACAGATGAATGGATAAATAAATTATGGTACATACACACAGTGAAATACTATGCAGCAATAAAGAACAATGATGGGGACTTCCAGGCAACATGGCGCTATAGACAGAATCACCACACCGTCCCTCCACAGCAAAGATCCAAAAAACTATGTCAAACAGACAAACATCAATCCTGAAATCCTAATCATCAAATGAAGAGATAAAGAACTCAGCCAAGCACTGAATAGAATAAGAAACTGACAGAGAACAGAGAGCAAGGAGAGATATGTGCAGAGGTCCCCTATCAGCTAATGCAGCACGGATTCGCCATCTTGGACTCCTGTCATATTGGTAAACAGAGAGTACAGGAAAGCAACTTCATGGAGCCCCCAAGAGACAGAATAACTGGTAACCAGCGATATACGCTTTCCCACCCCCACCTTCTTCACCCCCACTCGGCCTCCTCTGCTTCCTGCAGCCGGAGTCTCTTGGCTGGGAGGCACTGGCTTCAGCCCTGTGCTGCTTGGATTCCACCTGCCCACACTGGTCAGCTCCCTGAGTGCCATTTGTTTGTTGCTGGTGTTGCTTTTTTCTGCTTCTTTTGGTTTCTTCCGTACCTCTCAACACCTCCCCCTCCTTTCTCTCAAACACCTGGCTCTATGTGCCATCTTTGCTTCTTCTTGAAAGGCTGTGAAAAGCCACTCAACTGTGGAACTGCTTCCAGACCATGCCGCCATGCTGGTGGGATCCCTGTGGCTTTTTTTTTTTTATTTGTTCTGTTTTGATTTTGTTTGTTTGTTTTCTTTTTATTTTATCAGGTTGGGAGCCCCTTCTAGATGGGCTGTACTGCACGGCTTGGGAGCTACTTCCTCAATCTGTGCAGCTGCCCAGTGGGATCCCTGGGGGGCAGTTCTTTTTTTTTTTTGGTTTCTTTTCTCTCTTTTTCCCTTTTTGTCTTTCTTCCTCTCTCAGTTTCTCTTCTGTCTATACTTACCTTCTCTTCCTGTCTCCTGAATACCTGGTGCTGTGTGACACCTTTACCCCTTCTACCAGGCTGTACTTCGCTGCCTGGGAGCCACTTCCCCAGTCTTCATAGCCACACCAGTGGGATCCCTGGGGATTTTCTTTTTTTTTTTTTTCTAATTTTTATTTATTTTCTTCTACACTTTTCCTTTTCTTCTTTTTGTTTTTCTCCATTTCTCAGTCTCTCATCTTTCCACTCCAACAGCAAGCTCCCTTAGCACTCTTTTTTGTTTGTTTGGTTTTGGCTTCAGTTTCTCTCTCCTCTCTTCTCCTTCCCATACCCATCTTAGCTTCACATATCACACTCTCCGCCCCCCCTTCCTGCCTACCTGCACAGTGCACTGAACATCACACATTCAGGCAGCACAGGCATCTTCCCTGCACTGATTTTGAGCCCACTCTGTTTGCCCTAGTATATACCACAAACAACCCATCCCAGAAACTCCCCTTCAGCTGGACCTGCCCTGCTGCACCATGGCTGAGCTACTGACCCTGCCCATTGGACAAGGAGGTGAAAAGTATCATGCCCACAGAAGAGCAAACAACAAAGAAAACAGATATAACCAAATAAAACAAAAAATCAAGATGAAACAAACAAATCTACAATCAATAAATGAGGAAAATAACTACTGAATGTCCCAAATACAACAAACAATATCAAAACATATATTAAAAAAGGACAGGATGGTTCCAGTAAGAATTCAAAATAAAACACCAGAAGACTTTCCAGTAGAAGAAAAGGCACTAGAACTACCTGATAGGGAATTCAAATCTCTAATATTCAGAGCTATCCAAGAGTTGAAGCAAAAAACAGATAAAAATGAGGAAAAAATGGACAAAAATACAGAACAAAAATGGAAGAATTAAGGAAAATAATACAGGAACAAAATGACAAAATAAATTCACAACTAGAAATCATATAAGAACAACAATTAGAAATCCAAAAGATAAACAGCAAGATTTCAGAAATGGAGAGTGTCATGGAAGGGCTGAGGAGCAGGTTTGAAACAATGGAAGACAGGATCAGCGAAATTGAAGACAAACACTTGGATACAACCCTGTTGGAGGAAAAATCAGAAAAAAGAATGAAGAAAAATGAAACACTGAGAGTTATGTGGGATACAATCAAAAGCAAAAATTTTCGAGTGATCCGAGTTCCAGGACGGGGTAGAAAACAGAAAATACAGAGAGAATCATTGAAGAACTGCTGACAGAAAACTCCCCCAATATCAGCCAGAGATTAAAACAAGTCTATAAAAGAAATAATAACACATGTGAGGAATGTGCTTCTTAGTTCAGTCATATATACAAGACCAAAATGGCAACAACTGCATAAAAGCAATGATGAGAAGGCAAGAAGGGACAGGAATAATGGATGCAGGGAAAAGGGGAATTGGGGTGTGGAAGGGGAGAGTGTTGACACATCACAAGGATTGCAGTCAATGTCACAAAACAATTTGTGTATAAATTGTTGAATGAGAAACTAATCTGCTGTATAAAGTTTCACCTAAAGCACAATTAAAAAAAAAAAAAAAGCAAGACCCTGGCTTTACGTGACCCAGTGTTTGTTTTCAAATGTAAATGTGGTAGAAGAAATTTGGGGGAAGAAAATGGGGTGAGATTGGAGGAAGCTTTGCCTGATAGTCCATATTAGGAAGAAAAATTTGAGGGAAACCCAAGACCTAAGTAGCAGCTTTTGAATATCTATAACCCAGGGTTCAGAGAGTGCTGGGTCTTCCTCCAGGAAGTATGAATGCATCTGTGACAAGTAAGAGTAGCTGGAAATCAGGCTGCCCAAACTTGGGAGAGAGGTAAGGGTAGGAGACAAACAACATTTCACCGGTGTGATCCCATGGGGGATTAAAAGAAGGTAGTAGGGCAGAGGAGGTTTCTTCTCATAAGACCCTCAGAGTTGAGCTGAAATTGGGGTGCATGGGCAGGCCATTCCACAAACTTGTTATCAGTTCATGATGCGCTAGGTACAAAACTGAGGGCAAATGTTTAGAAATTTTCATGGCAACTAGACCAAATAATTTTATTTCTGTTGAATCTGAAAATAAAAAAGACTTTGTATTTTTGTGTACTTTTTTTGATTTTTATTTTTCTATTAACTCATTTTCATTAAATATTTCAAAGGTATCAGTCTGACAAATTGGGAATAAAAAGTACAGGTCCTTCACTAGTGATAATTTGAGAGGCACAAATTAAAAGACGATAGGGTACATCTGTCCAAGGAAGTCATTAAAATCCAGGCTTCTTCTAGCATGTGACTGTTGTCCTAATGGTCCCAAGACCACTGCTCCATCTCCAGGTATCACATCTGCTTTCTAGGAAGAGGAAAGGAGGAATGCCAAAAGTGGTGCCAGCTAAGGTTATCCCATTTTATTGGGAAAACCACAGCTTTTCTAAAAGCCCTGCCCAGTAAACTTTTATCTTAACCTCATGGCCAGACTACATTGTGTGTCTAACCTGCTGCAAGAAAGTCTAGGAAATCAAGTTTAATAGCTAGGTGATCAAAATTTGGATGCTGTTAATAACAAAAGGAGGGGAATGGGTGTTGGGCAGGTACTAGACAACTACCTGTGTTTGGTACAATATATGTATGCAAATTGTTTTCTTTAACATAGGCAGAAAGTCAAAGAAGGAGTTAGTTTTGAAGAAAATGTGTAGAAGGAGGAGAGCCAGAGTCACGGTTGTACAAGGAGGAATGAGGAAGATCTTCGAGCAGGAGAAACACATGTGTGTGAAGCTCAGAGACAAAAGGAAGGAGGCCTTCTGTGGGAAAACAGGAAGGGGAAACCATTTCTCCCTGCTGCCTTATCAGATGCAGGGACCCTCCAGCCCACTGGGCTAAGCTGCATCTTCCTGCCTCTCCCCTCCCATCCCCTCTGCTGAGCAGAAGTGGCCCTGTGATCTTGGAGCAGTCAGAGGTCTAGGGCCTATTCCTGAGGCTAGAGAGTCCACATCTTTCCTGAAAGCCTTTGTTTTGGGAGCCTGGACCCCCCCACCAGGACCTCAAACACTTGAGTATATACTCATGGACCCCTGCTCTCTGGGATAAGACTTGAACTAATCACTTTTCTCACAGGGTCATTTCTCTCTTACCTTCTCTCCACATTCCTCCTCTCTTTGTGAAATGGCAAAGCATAAAGAGGAAGTGAATCAACTGATCATCTGCTCTCCATTTCAGGAGAAATAAACAAAATCTAGGAAGACCTGTGGGGACCGTAGCAACCTGCCATCATGTCTCTGTGGCCGTCTCTCCGAGGAAGATGGAAGATGGTAAGGAAAAACTTGGTAAGGAGCTGTTCTCAGCTCCCCAAACAGGACTACCAGGCATTGCTGGAAAGCTGCCTGAGGAACTACTGCCTCTGAAGACGAAAGCTTTCCAGCCACCCCGAGCTCCATCGGCTGCATTCCCCTGCTGCAGAAGCTGCCACCCCGCATGCAGTGGAAGCGGCCTCGCGTAAGGGGCTGGGTTTCTGAACAAAGCACACATGTGTCATTCCAGACCCTCCTGAGGGATCTTGGCTTTCTGGTACTAGGCCTTACTCTCTCTTATTGATCCCCTGGAGAAGGGAACTGGGTGATTTCCCATATTTCCATATTCCAGATGGTGAAACCAAAGGTAAGACTAATCTAAGATGTATCTCTTCCTGAGCCTCTGCCTAGATATATGCAGAGTAGCTGCAGCCAAAAATAGATCAAGGTATTGTGTAGCTTCATCTGAGATAGCCAGACATCTTGAGTCACCACCAATACCATCTGCCAGAGTGACAAATTTTAACATATCTCCAATCCCTACCAATCAGAGCTCATGAAACATGTAAATTAAACTAGTCATCACTTTATGACAGTATTCTTCACTTTATAAAATGTATCAACAATTCATTTAAAAGACAACTTTTTAATATGTTCAGATGCAATCCATCTCCCCCAAACTTGATTTACAAACATGATTTTAAGAACACGGTCGAGGGAATTCCTCCCTTCCCTGTTCTCTGCTCAGCCATCGCATTCAATACCTGCAGCCCCAGACCTATTAAGTCCCTACTATGTATCAAGTCCCCAAGTGGGCCTCCAAGTGGGCAGTCAAGATTCCACTCTTTCCCCAGAAAATCTTGGGAACTGCTGACATAGAGACTCTGTCACCCTCCTTAAGGAAGTGTGCCCATGCAAAAACTGAGAGATTGAGTGCTTGCCATGTAGTAGAGACCAGCAGCCCACTCACACGCAAAGCAAAAGAGGCCATTGTATTGGGGGCAAGGGAGAGAGAGGGGTATGGGTTAGTTAAGGAGAACAAGAAGATCTCCAGGAAAAATGAGAATACCCCATAAAAGTTCTTCCATTTTTAATAGAAACTCTAAGAAAAGGCATTTTTGGTACAAGTGCTATTTCTCAATGTCTGCATGAATCAGTCTGACTTTCCTGAGCTGTGCGAAGGAACAAGAGAACCAAGTATATACAAGGTGAAGAATCTACATCTCAGATTTTCTGGGTCAGCCCTGATTTCACATAAATTCTACATCTAAGAATATATAGAAGGAGTCTCTGGGTGGTGCAAAGAGTTAAGCACTCGACTACTAGCTGAAAATTTGGTGGTTCCAACCCACCCAGAGGTGCTCAGAAGACAGGCCTGGAGATCTACTTCTGAAAGGTCACAGCCTTGAAACCTTATGGAGCAGTTTTACTCTGCACACATGGGGTAACTATGAGTTGGAGTAGACTTGATGGCAACTAACAAGAAGAAAAATATAGAATACTAAAACTAAGACCAATTTTCAGGGATGGGAAAATATGGTCACTGTAGCTCCAGGAGGAGTTCCGGGGTAGTTCAAATGGTTAAGATCTCTGCTACTAACTGAAAGGTTGGTGGTTCAAATTCCCCCAGAGATACCTCAGAAGAAAGGCCTGGCAAACTACTTTCAAAAGACCACAGCCATTGAAAACCCTCTGGACTGCAGTTCTACTCAACAGTAACTGGTGACAGTGGTGGTGGCTCCCGGAGCTTCTCTGTTCTTGGTCAGAATGACAATCACATCTATTTCCCCAGGAGCTGTACAGCAATTCCCAGTTCTATTCTGCCAAAGCCAAAAGGCTGGATCTGTGCCAGGGAGTGGTGGGTAAGTGTGCACAGCCCCTGGAGACACACACCAGGCTGCTTGCAAGCCTGTCCTGGCCAAGGCAGAATGGGATAGTGAAGAAGGAAATAGAGAGATCCCAATGGGGGAGAGGGGATGGGCCACAAATGGTTACTCAGCAGCAAACCCGGAACTCTGCCAGGACATGCTCTGTCCTCTGCTGGAATGTTTATAAAAGTTGATCCTCTGAGAATGAATAGGAATGTCACACCTTGGCTAAGCCTCCAGATAATACCAGTTGTCAACCCATAGGACTAAATTTTGTGTTGAGAAATGTGTTTGCTCTAGTTTCCACAATGAGGTCCTTTATGGAACACCAGCCTATAGACTCTTCAGAAAAGGATCCAAGCAGGCATACCGTTATTCCAATGTTCTTTTTGGAATACGTGGAAATTATCCGTGACTATCAGGGAAGGCCTGAGTACGGTGATAACCATTTCATATACAGGAAAATAGAGTCCAGGAGAGGTGAGGCTTTTTACAGAGGTGTAATGTAGAAAAGCTTAGGTGTGTTTTTTATCCAGATCCCCAAGGTTAGTGCACTCAGGAAGCTAGAAGAAGCTGGTCCAGGAATATGGCTCAGTTCTTGATGTTGAGTGAATTCCATCAATGTTCCCCATGTCCGGTTTTTTGCTTCCTTAATGTCTTCCTCCCCAGTACATGTTCCTCTTCTCCTTAACTAGGCTACAAGCTAAGAGAAGGTATCAATTGGGACCCGGGCATTTCTTGCATGCAAGAAGTCCTCAGTAGTTTCCTGCAGATACTTGCAGAATGGAATCTTATGCTGTCTGGCTTAGGAGACTATTGGTTCTTGGCTTCTTTGCAAGCTCTGACTTTGCACCAGGACTTTCTGAGCCGAGTCATTCTCCTGAATTAGAGTTTCACTGAAAAGTATGCTGGCGTCTTCCAGTTCTGGGAGAGTGTCCTCCTTGTGCCTCAGCCCACAAGGGGCCATAAGAAAGAGGATTCTTGAAGAAGCCGAGTCCTTGCCTCCTGTGCTGACCATCTTCCATGGTAATCTTCACTCACCGGTAGGTACACTCTCCCTTTAGTTCTGGCAGTTTGGGAACTGGGGTCCTGTCAATGAGGCTGGCCAGCTGGTCTTTGTCTCCTCCACCTACAAGAACTTGTCTGGGGAACACTTCTGGAAAAGGCCTATGCCAACTAAGACAACCACCAGAAATCTCTTCCCTTTCTTCTCCTCCTCTCCCCTTCTCTTTCTCTTGTTAATGTTGAGGGAGGCGGGTGGAAGCAGATAAAGTTTATGAAGTAAGATATCAAGAGATGTTTCAATGAACATAGAAATGATATACCCAAGGTCTCTAACCACCTCTGAACAAGCATTCAGGAATTTTGCCTTTCAGAGGGGATAGGGACACTGAGTATGCGTTTCCTCCTTTGGCCCTGAGATGGAAGGAAAGAGTAGCAGACGCATGCTCAGAGAATAACAGAACGAGGGGTTCATGAGACTCATTTGAACTATCCCAGGCTGCAGTATAAATGTCCTTTCCCTTCTCCTCCCTTGTGTACTCCTTTCCTGGGTAGGTTCTCTGTCTCCTATGAAGACTTGCAGTTTAGACAGGTGTCTGAAGCCCTTGTGGACTTTACTGAGGGGATGACAGTGATCATCAACCTGGCAGAAGCCCTGGCAACCTGTGGGACATCTTAACCCAGACCACCTACAGCAGAACCCTCATTGGCTGCCAGACCCACTCAGGGGTGAGACTGGGCTGGGAACTGGCACAATATACTCCTCTTCTGCTCCCCTCCTCTGCATCCACCACCTACTGTTCTCACATCTATGTGGGCCCCAGAACCTCCACCCAAATGGTCACTTAGAGCAACAAAGCTGAGCCCTTGGGGCAGGCAAGGAAACAGGAGAAGAAAGATGGGTGTATAGAGAAGGGAACTAACAATTATTAAGTGCCAACCACATGCAAGACACTTTACATGTGTAATTTAAATAACAACCAAGAACACAGAATTAAAGTAGGAAGCACTGGGTTCCTCCTAGCCTCCACTATTGCCCATTCTTGTGACCTCACACAGTAATACAGCAGTTCTGAAACTGAATTTGTCCTTTGTAAAACTGGGGTGACAATCGCTAACAGTGTGGCACAATGAGTTATTGAGAATCTCAAATGAGACCGAAGAGCTTTCAAAACTGTAAGGAAACCCACCATGTTTCCTTCCCGCTCTCCTCCCCATGAGCACTTGCTCCAGCCAAACAGCTCTCCCACTTATTCTCTGGAATCAGTGGTGCAGAGGACTGACCAGGATCTCTCTTTTGTGTCTACAGAAGGAGAGGGTGCTGCAGAACTGGCTAGTGAATGGCCTTGTCTATACACTCACCGGGATCAGGAAGTGAGTTGAACTAGGTCCCTCCATTTCCCTCTCAGCTTCCTCCTTCTCTTCCAGGGCCTCCCACCAAGATCTTGGATTATCTTGGTGAATGTTAGTATCTGTGCCCAATCTATGGGGGTAATGTCCTTGGAGACTCCTCCAGAGCCAGCCAAAGCAGATGGGGGCTCCCCAAGCCTCTGTACCTATTTCCTGGGGTGAGGGGGTGGGCACTATCCCAACCTCTTCTCCCATGGATCAGTTCTCAGCCAATGAGCCGTCGCAGCCCTGCCTACAAAGAGCTTACAGTCAAGTATGGAAACAAACTACATAAGAAAATAATGAGGAAGCAAAGTAGAAGCTGAGAGAAGAAAGCATATATAAAGGGTTTTAGGGGTTCAGATGTAGGAGAGAGGGGTGTCGACCTAGCTGGGAAGGCTTTATAGAAGAGTTGACATTTGAGTTGGCTCCTGAAAGATGGGTAAATTTGTACAAGGGAAGAAGAGCAGTCTTGCTTCAGGAAGCAGCATGAGCAAAGGCAGAGATAAGATATCAGAAGATTTAGTCTCAAAAAACCTCTAATATTTCTCTAGAGTGCCTTACCCTCCAAAATTCCTCCAGCTCTCTTTAAATCCTCTTTTAGTTTCTTGAACCCAAGCTATTCTTCCTCCTAGATCTCCAGCAAGCGTGTTTGTTTGCCAAAAACTTTTTATTTATTTTCATACTTACTTGACAAAATTTATATAGCATTTCCTATGTGGTGAACACTGTTTTAAATACTTTACAAATATTAACTCACTTTATCCTTATAAAAGCCCTATGAATAAGTATGGCTATTAACCTCATTTTATAGATCAGGAAACTGAGGAATGGAGATGTTAAGTAACTAGCCCCAGGTATCACAGCTAGTAAGTAGCAAAGCCACTTTCTCCTCTACCAACTCTCCTTTGGTCTTTGAGCTTCCATTTCAAGGTCTCAGCTGCAGGCCTGAGTTTCACCCAGATATCTGGAACACTTGCAGTTGGAACTTGACTAGCCACCTAAAAGACTTCTCATTTTGTGCAGGTGACCTGCAAATACGGATCCAAATAGTAAAGCTAGTAAAGCTGCGGAACCCCTGAGGGAAGGTGGAATGGAAAGGAGAGTGGAGTGAGGTGAACTTCTGGGACTGGCTGGGAGGAGTAAGAAAGGAGTAGGTGAATGCTGCAAGAGAGGCTACCATCTGAAGACCAATTGAAATGTGTTCTTTCTTTGGTCTCAGGCTGGAGCAGGAAAGCCTTCAGGCTGTGAGGGTCCACTATCACATCTATAAAATGCTTTAGAGTATATAGACTGCTTTCTCACTCCTTACAATAATTAAAACTAATATTTACTGAGGGTTTGCAAGCACTGTGCTAAGCCCTTTGAATTGTTATTATCTCATTTAATCCTCCAAACAATGTTGTGATAAGATACGTAATTTCATCTCCCATTTTATTGCTGAAGAAACGATGCTTAGATTAAATGAATTGTCTAAGGTCCTACTGTATGACTCAAACTGAGGTCTTTGGCGTTCTAGTCCAGTGCTTCCTGACACAGTTCAGCGCAGTCTTGGGATTATTGAGTCAAGGTAGACAAATCTGGATTGGCCCCTACAATCTGGGAACGTTTAATGTCCTCTAGGTTTTCTGATTAGATTATTAGGTTATTTGTTTCTGCCTAAAGGCAAACTTAAAGGGATGTAGGCTTTTCGGGCTATTTACTGGCTGGAAGATTCAGGCAGACAGGGAGTCCTTATCCCTCTCGTTATAAAGATTTGTAATACTTAACCCTGTATAACACTTTAGAGTATACAAACATGCCCACATACACATTATCAGTTAATCATTTTTATAGATGAAAATAATAAGGCTCAGTAAAATAAGCTGAAATTTAGTCCTGACTGTGCTATTTTATATTTGTTATATATCAGTAAATAGAAGAGAGTTGTCAGAGGTACTGGGTCTAAGTGGAAAAATGGCATCCAAAGAAATACACAAACTTTCAAGTTCTACAGAAATATAACATCACATTATTGTTGGTAGTGATTTGTTTCATAGAAAAAGTACTAGCATTAGAGATAATGGGTTAAATTACAGCTTTGTTACTTCCTACCTGTGTGCTCTTAGGCAAGCTTCTTAATTTTTGTGAGTCAGAGGTATGATGAGGACTAAATAAAATGATGGATTTTTATTCCTCAGTTTCTAATCTGTTGTCAATCTCTTCCAGTGTATTTTTAATTTCAGATATTGCATTTTTCAGTTCTATAATTTTCATTTGAATCTTTTTTTATCTTTCAGTTGTCTCCTTATTATGTTCATATTTCCCTATAGATCCTTGGGAATATGGAGCATATTCATAGTAGCTGTTTTAATGTCCTTATCTGCTAATTTCATCCTCTCTGTCATTTCTAAGTCTATTTCTATTGACTATTTTTTATCCTGGTAATGGATCACATTTTCCTGCTTCTTCACATATCTAATAATTTCTTATTGGATGCTAGATGTTATAAATTTAAGTTACTGGGTGCTGGATTTTGTTACATTCCTTTAAAGAGTGTTGGGCTTTTTCTGGTCAGTAGTTAAGTTGCTTAAGGGTCATTTGAATCCTTATGAGTTTTGCTTTTAAACACTTTTAGGGTAAGTCTAAAGAGACGTTTATTCTAGAGCTAATTTAGCTCCAATATTAAGTGGTGGACCCTCTGGGATCTCTACTGAAGGTCCCATGTATTCAATAAAGTCTCTCAACTCTTGACTGGTGGGAATTCAAATGATTCTCAGCCCTACATGACCTCTGGGAATTGTTCTGCTTACAATTTCCAGGTAATTGTTCTTTCTAAGCAAGTTATTCTTGTCCAGTCTTGTAGGTTTTCACTATATGTGTGCACAAATTTGATTTCAGATGAACTCAAGGGAACTCAAACACAGATTTCTGAAGCTCTTTCTTTATGTAGCCCCCTCCTCTCAAGTACTTTGATAAGCAAATTCTAGCTGCCTTTGGCCTCTCTGAACTCCAGATTCTGTCTCTTCAACTCAGCAAAACTGTTAGACTCTGGGCTGGTGGCACAGTGGTTAAGCGCTTGGCCGCTAACCAAAAGGTTGGCGGTTCGAACCCACCAGCTGCTCCATAGGAGAAAGACGTGGCAGTCTGCTTCTGTAAAGATTACAGTCTTGGAAACCTTATGGGGAAGTTCTATTCTGTCCTATAGGGTCACTGTGAGTCAGAATCGACTCGGTAGCATACAACAACAACAGCCTTGGATCACTGTCTAGGGAATTGCCTGTAGGCGGAAAGCCTAGGCAATGTTAGGGCTCATCCCATTTGTTTCCCTCCTTTCAGAATCACAATCCTATGTTGCCTGCTCTCCAATGTCTGAAAATAGATGTTTCTCATATATTTTTTCCTTTTTTAAAATTTCCTGCTTGAACTAAGAAGCACACTCTTCACGAACATCATTTTATGTTTTATAGTCCAGTCTAATCTTTGTTCTGAAGAGTGGTCCTCGGAAATGGTTTTAGTGCTGGGTTAACATAGCGTCCAGGGACCATGGTTTTGGGGGTTCTTCTAGTCTCAGTCAGATCATAAAGTCTGGTCTTTTTATGTGAATTTGAGTTCTGTTCCACACTTTTCTCCTGCTCCGTCAGGGACTGTCTGTTGGGTTCCTTGTCTGGGCAGTCATTAGTGGTAGCCAGGCACCATCTAGCTCTTCTGGTCTCAGGCTGAAGGAGTCTCTGGTTTATGTGGCCCTTTTGTCTCTTGGGCTAGTATTTTCCTTGTGTCTTTGGTGTTCCAATTCTCCTTTGCTCTTTTGGGACCAATTGAGGTATCCTGGATGGCATCTCGCAAGCTTTTAAGACCCCAGAAGCCACTCACCAAGGTGGGATGCAACACATTTTCTTAATCAACTTTGTTATGCCAATTAACCTAGATGTCCCCCAAAACCATGGTCCCCAGACCCCAGCCGTGGCTACTCTGTCTCTCAAAGTGTTTGGTTGTTTTCAGGAAACTTCTTAGCTTTTGCTTTAGGCCAGTTGTGTTGACTTCCCCTGTATCGTGTGTTGTCCTTCCTTTCACCCAAGGTGATTCTTGTCTACAATCTGGTTAGTGAATTCCTCTCTCCCTCCCTCACCACCCTCGTAACCATCAAAGAATGTTTTCTTCTGTGTTTAAAACTTTTCTTGAGTTCTTATAATAGCGATCTCATACACGATTTGTCACTTTGTGACTAATTTCACTCAGCATAACGCCCTCCAGATTCATCCATGTTGTGAGATGTTTCGAGGATTCTTCATTTTTCTTTATCGTCGCACAGTATTCCATTGGGTGTATGTACCGTAATTTATTTATCCATTCCTCTGTTGATGGGAACCCAGGTTGTTTCCACCTTTTTGCTATTGTGAACAGTGCTGCAATGAACATGGGTGTGCATGTATCTATTCGTGTGA
>NW_004443941.1:36217608-36218726 GCF_000243295.1 Trichechus manatus latirostris
CAATTTAGATGCTCTTTATTTCTTTTTCATGTCTTATTGCTCTGGCTAAGACCTCCAGCACAATGTTGAATAAGAGTGGTGATAAAGGGCATCCTTGTCTGGTTCCTGTTCTCAAGGGGAATCCTTTCAGACTCTCTCTGTTTAGGATGATAATGGCTGTTGACTTTGCGTAAATGCCCTTTATTATGTTGAAGAATTCCCCTTCTATTCCAATTTTGCTGACGGTTTTTATCGTGAATGGGTGTTGGACTTTGTCAAATGCCTTTTCTGCATCGATTGATAAGATCATGTGGTTCTTATCTTTTGTTTTATTCCTCTGATGGATTACATTGTTTTTCTAATGTTGAACCATCCCTGCATACCTGGTATGAATCCCACTTGGTCATGATGAATTATTTCTTTTGATTTGTTGTTCAATTCTGTTGGCTATTTTATTGAGGATTTTTGCATCAATGCTCATGAGGGATATTGATCGGTAATTTTCTTTTTTTGTGATGTCTTTACCTGGTTTTGGTATCAAGGTTATACTGGCTTCATAGAATGAGTTTGGGAGGATTCCATCTTTTTCTATGCTCTGAAATACCTTTAGTAGTAGTGGTGTTAACTCTTCTCTGAAAGTTTGGTAGAATTCTCCAGTGGAGCCATCAGAGCCAGGGCTTTTTTTGGGGGAGGGGCAGTTATCGTTTTCTTTTTTTACTTCTTCAATCTCTTCTTTTGCTATAGGTTTTATTTATTATTTATTTTTTTCTACCTCGATTTGTGTTAGTTTAGGTAGGTAGTGTGTGTCATGCTTTGAATTATGTCCCCTCAAAAATGTGTGTATCAATTTGGCTGGGCCATGATTCCCAGAATTGTGTGGTTGGCCTCCATTTTGTGCCTGTAATCTTATGCTAAAGAAGATTAGGGTGGGATTTTAACACCCTTACCCAGGTCACATCCCTGATCCAATGTAAAGGGAGTTTCCCTAGGGTGTGGCCTGCACCACCTTTTACCTTACAAGAGATAAAAGGAAAGGGAAGCAAGTAGAGAATGGGGCCCTCATACCACCAAGAAAGAAGCACTGGGAGCAGAGCGCACCCTTTGGACCCAAGATTCCTGTGCAGAGAAGCTCCTAGTCT
>NW_004443941.1:36219730-36221061 GCF_000243295.1 Trichechus manatus latirostris
TCAAGTTGGTTGATTGTGGCATTTAGATTTTCCGTGTCATTACTGAGCTTCTTTTTAGATGTTCTGTCCTTCACTGAAAGTGGTGTGTTGAAATCTCCTACTACTATTGTGGAGCTGTCTATTTCTTTTTCCAATGCTCTTAAAGTTTGTTTTATGTATTTTGGAGCACTGTCATTGGGTGTGTAAATATTTATTATAGTTATGTCCTCCTGATGTATTTACCCTTCAATCATTATATGGTGTCCTTCCTTATCCTTTCTGGTGGATTTTGCTTTAAAGTCTAATTTGTCAGAGATTAATATTGCCACTCATGTTCTTTTTTGTTGTTGTTTGTTTGATTTTTTTCCCATCCTTTGAGTTCTTGTTTGTTTGTGTCTTTGAGTCTAGGATGTGTCTCTTGCGGGCAGCATATAGACGGATAGTGTTGTTTTAATCCATTCTGCACTCTCTCTCTCTTTATTGGCAGATTTAGTCCACTTACACTCAGCGTAATTATTGATAGGTGTGAGTTTAGTGCCGTCATTTTGTTGTCTTTTTTTGTGTGTTGTTGACAGTTTCTTTGTTCCACTTAATTTTCTGTGCTGAGTCATTTTTCTTTATGTATTTTCATTGTTGATTTTCTATTTGCTGAGTCTTTATATTTTTCTTGTTTTTTATTTTATGTGTAGGATTGTTAGTTTCCTTTGTGATGACTGTAATATTTACCCGTATTTTTCTAAGTTTAATTCACTCTTTTATTTCTTGATATCATCTTAACTTCCTCTCCATATGAAATTTCTGACTACACTAGTCTCTCTTTTTGTTTTAACGTTGTCATCTTTTACATATTGACATCTCTGTTTCCCTATTTTCAGTGTTTTAGCTTTGACTTGTTTTTGTGACTTCTTTGTCTGGGTTGACATCTGGTTCTTCTATCCTGTGTTCTAGAATTTGGTTGTTATCTGATATTATTGACTCTCTAGCCGGAGGACTCCCGTTAGCATTTTTGGTAATTTTGGTTTGGTTTTTGCAAATTCCTTACACTTCTGTTGATCTGGAAATGCCTTAATTTCACCTTCATATTTAAGAGACAGTTTTGCTGGATATATAATTCTTGGCTGGGAATTTTTTTCCTTTAAGGCTTTATATATGCTATCCCATTGCCTTCTTGCCTGCATAGTTTCTGCTGAGTAGTCAGAGCTTAGTCTTATTGGCTCTCCTTTGTAGGTGACTTTTCCTTTATCCCTAGCTGCTCTTAAATGTCTCTATTTTTGTTTTGGTAAGTTTGATTATAATATGTTTTGGTGAGTTTCTTTTGGGATCTACCCAGTGTGGGGTTTGCTGAGATTCTT
>NW_004443941.1:36228435-36229425 GCF_000243295.1 Trichechus manatus latirostris
CCCCATAGGGTTTCCAAGGAGCAGCTGGTGTATTCAAACTTCCGACCTTTGGGCTAGCAGCCAAATGCTTAACGATTGTGCCACCAGGTCCCCAATAACAGGAAGAGCAAGGGAAAAAAAAAATAAAAAACATGGAAACTGAATAACACCTCCCTTACAAACCACTGAGTAATAGAAGAGATCAAAGATTAAATAAAAAGAATTTCCATAACACGTCATAGCAAAACCTTTCATACACAACGTAGATAGTGTTCAAAAGTCAATTTATAGCAATAGGCGCACACGTCAAAAAAGAACAGGACAAAATCAAAACATTAGCCTAACAAATTGAGCGAATAGAAAGTGAGCAGCAAAAGAAGCCCACAGCCACCAGAAGAAAGGAAATAATAAACATCAGAGCAGAAATAAATGAAATAGAGAATAGAAAAACAATAGAAAGAATCAGTAAAAACAAAAGCTGGTTCTTTGAAAAGATCAACAAAATTGAAAAACCGTTGGCCAAACTGACAAAAGAAAAACAGGAGACGAAGCAAAGAACCCAAATTAGAAATGAAATGGGGGATAGTACAAGAGACCCAACTGAAATTAAAAGGATGATAACAGAGTATTATGAAAAATCGTACTCCAACATATTTGAAAATATAGAGGAAACAGACAAAGTTCTAGAAACACACTACCTACCTAAACTAACACAAACTGAGGTAGAAAATCTGAAGCGACCCATAACAAGAGAAGATATTGAAAACAAACAAACAAACAAATGAAACACTCTCAACAAAAAAAAAAAAAAAAACCTTGGCCCAGATAGCTTCACTGGAGAATTCTACCAAACATTCAGAGAAGAGCTCACACCAGTAGTACTCAAACTATTTCGGAATACAGAAAAGTAAGGGATACTTCTGGATTCATTCTATGAAGCCAGCATAGCCCTGATACCGAAACCAAAGATACCACAAAAAAGAGAATTACAGACCAATATCTATAATGAAG
>NW_004443941.1:36231324-36238812 GCF_000243295.1 Trichechus manatus latirostris
GATTTGTTCATTCTTTTTGCAGTCCATGGTATATTCAATATTCTTCGTCAAAACCACAATTCAAAGGCGTCAATTCTTCTTCAGTCTTCCTTATTCATCGTCCAGCTTTCACGTGTATATGAGGCAACTGAAAACACCATGGCGTGAGTCAAGCGCACCTTAGTCTTCAAGGTGACATCTTTGCTTTTGAACACTTTAAAGAGGTCTTTTGCAGCAGATTTGCCCCCATGCAATGCGTCTTTTGATTTCTTGATTGCTGCTTCCGTGGGCGTTGACTGTGGATCCAAGTAAAAAGAAATCCTTGACAACTTCAACCTTTTCTCCCTTTATCATGATGTTGCTTATTCGTCCAGTTGTGAGGATTTTCATTTTCTTTATGTTGAAGTGTAATCCTTACTGAAGGCTGTGGTCTTTGATCTTCATCAGTAAGTGCTTCAAGTCCTCTTCACTTTCAGCAAGCAATGCTGTACCATCTGCATAACACAGGTTGTTAATGAATCTTCCTCCAATCCTGATGCCTTGTTCTTCTTCACAGAGTCCAGCTTCTCGGATTATTAGCTCAGCATACAGATTGAATAAGTATAATGGAAAGGATACAACCCTGACGCACATCTTTCCTGACTTTAAACCACACAGTATCCCCTTGTTCTGTTCCAACGACTGCCTCTTGATCTATCTACAGGTTCTTCATGAGCACTATTAAGTGTTCTGGAATTCCCATTCTTCGAAATGTTATCCATAATTTGTTACGACCCACACAGTCAAATGCCTTTGCATAGTCAATAAAACACAGATAAACATATTTCTGGTATTCTCTGCTTTCAACCAGGATCCATCTGACATCAGCAGTAATATCCCTGGTTCCACGTCCTTTTCTGAATCCAGCTTGAATTTCTGGCAGTTCCCTGTCGATATACTGCTGCAGCCGCTTTTGAATGATCTTCAGCAAAATTTTACTTGTGTGTGATATTAATGATCTTGTTTGATAATTTCCGCATTTGGTTGGATCACCTTTCTTGGGAATAGGCATAAATACGGATCTCTTCCAGTCCGTTGGCCAGGTAGCTCTCTTCCAAATTTCGTGGCATAGATGAGTGAGCACTTCCAGCACTGCATCCGTTTGTTGAAACATCTCAATTGGTATTCCATCGATTCCTGGAGCCTTGTTTTTCGCTAATGCCTTCAGTGCAGCTTGGACTTCTTCCTTTAGTACCATCGGTTCCTGATCATATGCTACCTCCTGAAATGGTTGAACGTCCACTAATCATTTTTGGTATAATGACTGTATTCCTTCAATCTGCTTTTGATGCTCCTTTTGTTGTTTAATATTTTCCCCAATAGAATCCTTCAATATTGCAACTTGAGGCTTGGGTTTTTTTCTTCAGTTCTTTCAACTTGAGAAATGTTGAGCATGTTCTTCTCTTTTGATTTTCTATCTCTAGGTCTTTGCACATGTCACTATAGTATTTTAGTTTGTCTTCTTGAGCCGCCCTTTGAAATCTTCTGTTCAGTTCTTTTACTTCATTATTTCTTCCTGTTGCTTTGGTTACTCAACGTTCAAGAGTAAATTTCAGAGTCTCTTCTGACATCCATTTTGGTCTTTTCTTTCTTTCCTGTCTTTTTAATTACCTCTTGCTTTCTTCATGTATGATGTCCTTGATGTCATTCCACAACTCGTCTGATCTTTGGTCATTAGTGTTCAATGTGTCAAATCTATTCTTGAAAGGATCTCTAAATTCAGGTGGGACATACTCAAGGTCATACTTTGGCTCTCATGGACTTGTTCTAATTTTCTTCAGTTTCAGCTTGAACTTTCATATGAGCAATTGATGATCTGTTCCACAGTTGGCCCCCGGCCTTGCTCTGACTGATAATGTTGAGCTTTTCCACCGTCTCTTTCCAAAGATGTAGGTGATATGATTCCTGTGTATTCCATCTGGCAAAGTTCACGTGTATAGTCACCGTTTATGTTGCTGAAAAAAGATATTTTCAATGAAGTAGTCATTGGTCTTGCAAAATTCTATCATGCGATCGCCAGCATCGTTTTTATCACCGTGAGCATATTTTCCAACTGCCGATCTTTCTTCTTTGTTTCTAACTTTCACATTCCAATCACCGGTATTTATCAATGCATCCTGATTGCATCTTTGATCAATTTCAAACTGCAGAAGTTGGTAAAAATCTTCAATTTTTTCATCTTTGGCCTTAGTGGTTGGTGCATAAATTTGGATAATAGTAGTCATTATTCATTAGCCATTAGAGAAATGCAAATCAAAACTACAATGAGATACCATCTCACCCCGGCATTACTGGTACGAATTTAAAAAAAAAAAAAAAAACAGAAAATAACAAATGTTGGAGAGTTTGTAGGGAGATTGGAACACTTATGCACTTTTGGTGGAAATACAAAATGGTACAACCAATTTGGAAAATGATATGGCGATTCCTTTAAAAGCTGGAAATATAAATACCATACAATCCAGAAATTCCACTCCTAGGAATATATCCTAGAGAAATTAGAACATCACACAAATAGAAATATGCACACCCATGTTCATTGTAGTATTATTCAGAATAGCAAAAAATAGAAACAACCTGAGTGCCCATCAACAGATAAATGAATAAACAAACTATGGTACACACACATAATGGAATACTACACAATGATAAAAAACAGTGAATCTGTGAAACGTCTCATGACGTGGATGAATCTGGAGGGTATTATGCTGAGTGGAATAAGTCCATCACAAAAGGACAAATACTGTATGAGTCCATCACCATAAAAACACATGAAAATGTTTCCACACAGAAAGTCTTTGATGCTTATGTGGGAGGGGTGTGGTGGGGAGAGATATACACTAACTAGATAGTAGATAAGTGGTAACTTCGGTGAAGGGCAAGACAGTACACAATACTGGGGAAGTCAGCACAACTTGACCAGGGGAAAGTCATAGAAGCTTCACAGACAACACCAAACACCCTGAGAGACCAAGCTACTTGGCCGAGGGCTGGGGAATATGGTCTCAGGTGGCATTTAGCTCATTTGGCCTAATATAGTCTAGTAAACAAATTGTTCTACATCCAAATGTGGTGAGTAGCGTCTGGGGTCTTAAAAACCTGCCAGTGGCCATCTAATATACATCAACTGGTCCCATCTCAGCTGGAACAAAGGAGAATGAAGAAGACCAAAGATGCAAGGGAAAGATTAGTCCGAAGGACTAATGGACCACACCTGCCATAACCTCCACAAGACTGAGCCCAGAACAACTAGACAGTGCCCACCAACCAGCACCAAGTACTCTGGCAGAGATCACAATAGAAGGTCCCAGACAGAGCAGGAGAAAAAATGTAGATCAAAATTCAAATTCACACACACACACACACACACACACACAAGACCAGGCTTGCTCTACTGACAGAGACAGGAAAACCCCCGAGAGTATGGCCCCCGGACACCCTTTTAACTCAGTACTGAAATCATTCCTGAGGCTCACCCTTCAGCCAGAGATTAGAAAGGTCTATAGCGCCAGTGGGGCTTTGGTGGCACAGTGGTTAACAGCTCAGCTACTAACCAAAAGGTTGGCAGTTTGAATCCACCAGCAGCTCCTTGGAAACCCTATGGAGCAGTTCTACTCTGTTTTATTGGGTCACTATCAGTTGGAATCGACTCTACGGCAACAGGTTGGTTTTTTTGTTGGTTATAGGGGCCAACAATAACACACACGAGGAACTTGCTTCGTAGTGCAATTCATGCATAGGCGACTAATGGAAACACTAGCCCAAAAGCAAAGACTAGAAGGCAGGAAGGAACAGGAAAACTGGACGAAGGGAATCAGGGAAACAGTGGCAGAGAAGGGGAGAGTATTGACACATCGCAGGGTTGGCAACCAATGTCACAGAACAATTTGAGTATTAACTGTTAAATGAGAAATTAATTTGCTCTGTAAACTTTTACCTAAAGTACAATAAAAAGAAGAAGAAGGCACGAGGCATCTCAGTCTCAGAAGGGTAGCAGCTATTATTTTGTTTCCCAAAAATAACAGCAGTGAAAATCTTAATTTTCTCAGATTGGATTGAATCACGTAAAAGGATTTTGTAAAGAAACCATTTTACATTGGGCCTTGGGTTGTTTTCTTATCCTCCTCCTATGGGAACACTGAGTGCTCCTAAGGCCTCTTAACTGGAAAAGAAAAAATTATTTATATCATACCTACTTCTAAATAGAATTTGGGTCAACCTACACTAAAAAATATAAAGAGAGCAAAACTATAAACCACTTAAAAAATTAAAAAGGCAGGAGAAAAGTCGTAAATGGATGGGGGATATATAGACAGTTGATTCTACCAGGAAAAATAAAGCTAGGCAGCTATTATGGCTGGTTATAAAATTTAACTCTGAGAGTCCTTGCAGCTAAGGCAGAGAGGCAACTGGATGATTCCCTAGTTCTAATTGTCTGAGGAAAGAAATTATGTTTCATCAGGAGATCCATTTTTTTCCCTAACCCTGAGTGGAATCTGGTAAGAACGTTTTCATGTGTATGGATAATGTGTTTATTACAGTTGTATATAAACTGGAGAGAAGACCCCTGTATGGACCTGTCATGGTTTGAATTATGTCCCCCCCAAAAAATGAGTGTATCAATTCGGCTGGGCCATGATTCCCAGAATTGTGTGGTTGGCCTCCATTTTGTGATTGTAATTTTATGTTGAAGAAGATTAGAGTGGGATTGTAACACCACCCTTACCCAGGTCACATCCCTGATCCAATGTGAAGGGAGTTTCTCCGGGGTGTGGCCTGCACCACCTTTTACCTTACAAGAGATAAAAGGAAAGGGAAGCAAGCAGAGAAGGGGGACCTCATACCACCAAGAAAGCAGTGCCAGGAGCAGAGCTTGTCCTTTGGACCCGGGGTCCCTGTGTGAAGAAGTTCCTAGTCCAGGGGAACATTGATGAGAAAGCCGACAGAGAGAGAAAGCCTTCCCCTGGAGCTCATGCCCTGAATTTGGACTTTTAGCCTACTTTACTGTGAAGAAATAAATTTCTCTTTGTTAAAGCCATCCACTTGTAGTATCTCTGTTATAGCAGCACTGGATGACTAAGACAGGACCTCACCTCCCTCCATATCCCTGAGAGACAGCAAAGGGAAGAGGGAGCAAGAGAGAGGGGAGAGAAAATAGGGGAAAGAGAGAAAAGGGAAAAGAAGGGAAGAGGAGAGGAGAAGAGAAACAGAGAGAAGGGAAGAGGAAAGAAAGTAGAGAGGAGGAGGAGAAAGAGAGGGAGGGAGAAAGAGGAAGAGGAGAAGGAAGAGAGAGAGAGAACAAATATCAGTGAGAAAACAAAACACATGCTGGGAACATTGTCAGAACCAGAGCTCTGATTCATGTCTTCTGAGCTCTTGTTGGGTTCTCTTTCCCCTTTATGAGCTTGTTTCACTGAGATGATTAGAACATCCAGTTTCTCTGTATGTAGCTGTCATCATGTAGGTGGGGAGAATGTTGGTAGTCCATCTGTATTGGTAACCACGAATCATAATAACCTTGAACTCGCATCACATACATGGAAGCAGCATCAGGTAGTGTAAAGAACATGGGCATTGGGGCTCAGCTGTCCTTAATTGCAGTCCTGGCTGGGACTCTTACTAGCTGAGTGACTTTAGGCAGATGACCGACCTTGTCTGAGCCTCAGACTCCTCAACTGCAAAATGGAAATTGCAGGCACAGTGACATGTCTCACATCATTTTGCACATGATGCTGTTTTTAATGTAACATCAAGTAAATTGACATGTATTTATTCATCCCTGATACAGTTCCAGTAGAGTTGCACACCCCATGTATTCTGTTTTTTCCCTCCACTCCTCACCCCTTTTTTCCATCCCCCACTGCGGCGGGTTGGATTTGGCTGGTCAGGGTTGCCTTAGTCCTGGTTTCTGGCCAAGGGCCCCAGATCTGGCCACAAACCCAGGTTATCACTTCAACTGGTTCTTTTCTTCCTCCAATCATAGTACTATGGAGATGAGAAAATGGTCCCCTAAGTTCTTCTGGAAAAGTGCTCCTGTGAGTTGACCTGAGAAATTTCAGATGGAGAAAGAAGTGAACCAAGAGCTGTGGCTGAACCCAGGAACATAGTTCATCATGCCCTGCACATCTGAGGTCCACCAGAAGTCAGAGTTCATCCTTAGGGTCTTCTCCAGGAAACACATCTTTTAGTAAGGGTGCAAGGCCTCTCTGGCAGGTTGGGGCCTACTGGATTTAGGGAAGGCAAGGGGGGTGAGGTTCAAAATGGAGGAGGATAGAGTCTCTACCACCCAGGCAGAAGAGATAGAGAGAGCAGGAGACCACAGTTGCTGTCTATATAGGGACCATCCATCTTTTCTTCCATTCCACTCCCACTCCCACTCCCACTCCCACTCCCACAAACAAATAAAGAGAATCCTTATGCTAGACGTTAGAGATCAAAAGATAGAGCGGTCATGGTTCCTGCCCTCCAGAAACTCAAGGTCTGGAAAAACCAAAACCAAACTCTTCTCCATCAAGTCGATTTCGACTTATAACGACCCTACAGAACAGAGTAGAACTGTCCCACAGGGTTTCCAAGGAAAGGCTGGTGGATTTGAACTGCCGACCTTTTGGTTAGCAGCCAAGTTCTTAAACACTGCACCACCAAGACTCCCAAGACCTGGAAGGACACAGTTATATGAGCAGTAAATTGCATTCATATCTGCAAGGCATTGCAAGAGCATCAAGGAGAGACATCTAGACCAACATTCCATGGTCCTGGGAGAAGCACAGACAACTACAGGGAGGGTGATTCTTAAGAGATACACAGAGGTTGTTCAGATGAGGGCATGCTATCATTAACTGGCAGGCTCAGATGCCACTGGTGTATGCAGTTGAATCCATATAACATGTCCCAAACAAACTTATTATTTTGCCCGATATTGACAGTCTTTCCATGCTTAAAACCAGGTTTTCTTGTTGTTGCTGTTTTTGTTTGTTCGTTTTTTAATGTCTTGGGCATAGGTAGTTTGACTTGATCTCGGCCTCAGCTGCTATTTCAACTGCTGAGTCTTAAAATATGAATAGTAAGAGTTAGATGAGGGCTGTGGGAAGTAAATGGTACACCAGGCAGAGGATCTGAAATAAGAAAAGGCACAGAGATGAGAAACAGCAGAGGGTGTATGAGGAGCTACAAGCAGTTTGGTGCGCCATGTGGCCGGATTGTCATTTCAAGAAGTTACAGGTGAAGCTTAAGAACTGGACAGGCCCAACTAAAGAACTTGGAAGATGAGTTCCCTGGGGAGGGAAGATATTGGTCAAAATGTTCCCAAGATGATCCCCAAAGGAATCTCTCTATTCTGCCCCTCCTCTTTCAGTGAAATTGGCAGCCATTCCAGTGTTGTCTTCTCTAAGGGGAGTAGTCAAGTAGAATTTCACATGGCTGGGACTGTTTTCAAAGCCAGGATGGTGGGTTTTTCCTATCATATTCTGG
>NW_004443941.1:36244891-36277496 GCF_000243295.1 Trichechus manatus latirostris
ATCTTTCTATCAAGCCAACTGCTTCAGGATGATGGAGAACATGGTAAGACCAGAGAATTCCATGAGCATGAGCCCAATGCCGCAATTCCTTTGCTGTGAAGTGAGTCCCTTGATCCAAGGCAATGTTGTGTGGGATACCATGACACTGGATAAGGCATTCTGTAAGTACACAGACGGTAGTTTGGGCAAAAGCATTGCATGCAGGGAAGGTAAATCTGTATCCAGAGTAAGTGTCTATTCCAGCAAGGAAAAGACACTGACCTTTGCATCATGGAAGTGGTCCAATGTAATCAACTTGCCACCAGGCTGCTGGCTGATCACCTCGAAGAATAGTGCCATATCGGGGACTCATTGTTGGTCTCTGTTGCTGGCAGATTGGGCACTCAGCAGTGGCTGTAGCCAAGTCAGCCTTGGTGAGTGGAAGTCCATGTTGCTGGGCATATGCATAATCTCCATTCTTTCCTTCTTGGCCACTTTGTTCATGAGTCCATTGAGCAATGATAGGAGTAGCTGGGGAAACAGGATGACTGGTTTTCACAGAACACATCATCCTATCTAATTGATCATTAAAATCCTCCTCTGCTGAGGTCACCCTTCGGTAAGCATTCACATGAGACATAAATATCTTTATTTCTTGGCCCATTCAGAGAGGTCTATCCACATACCTCTTCCCCATATATCCTTGTCTCTGATTTTCCAATCATGTTTCTTCTAAATCCCTGATCATCCAGCCAAATCATTGGCCACAGTCCATGAATCAGTATACAATCGCACATCTGGACATTTCTCCTTCCAAGCAAAGTCAACAACCAGGTGCACTGCTCCAAGTTCTGCCCATTGAGAGGATTTCCCTTCACCACTGTCCTTCAGGGAGGTCCCAGAAAGGGGCTGTAGTGCTGCCAGTGTCCACTTTCAAGCAGTACCTACATATCTTGCAGAACCATCTGCAAACTAGGCAAGAGTTTTCTCTTCTTCAGTCAGCTGATCATAAGGAACTCCCCGTGAAGCCGTAGGTGTAGACTGGGAGATGGAAGGTGATGTGACAGGAGTGGGGACCATGGGCATTTGGGCCACTTCTTCAGGCAACTTACTTGTGCCTTCAGGTCCTGCTCAGGCCTAATCTCTTACATACCACTTCCATTTAATGATGGAGTGTGCTGTGCGTGTCCAGATTTATGACTCTGTGGGAGAGACAACACTCAGTTCATCATGGTCAGCTCAGGCCCCATGGTGACTTGGTGTCCCATGGTTAAGTGTTCAGTCTCTACTAAGGCCCAGTAACAAGCCAAAGGCTGTTTCTCAAAAGGAGAGTAGTTATCTGCAGAGGATGGCATGACTTTGCTCCAAAATCCTGAGGGTAATGCATTGTGATTCACCAATAGGGGCCTGCCAAATACTCCAAACAACATTTCTATCTGTCACTGACACTTCAAGCACCATTGGATCAGCCAGATCATATGGCCCAAGTGGCAGACCGGCTGCATGTCAGCCTGAACGTTGCAGAGCCTTCTCTTGTTCTGGGTCCCCCTCAAAACTAGTAGCTTTTCGAGTCACTTGTTTAATAGATTGGAGTAGCACACCCAAAAGAGAAATATGTTGTCTCAAAAATCCAAAGAGGCCCAGTAGGCATTGTGCCTCCTTTTTAGTTGTTTGAGCTTCCAGATGCAATAACTTATCCTTCACTTCAGAAGGAATATCTCAACATGCTCCACACCACTGGACCCCTAGAAATTTCACTGAGATGGAAGGTGCCTGAATTTTTGTGGTATTAATTTCCCACCCCCTAGTCATTTAACACTTCTTCCTTACTAGGTTCAATCAGCATAATGTCATCAATGTAATGGACCAGCATGACGCCTTGTGGAAAGGAAAGGCAATCAAGGTCCCTGCAGACTAAATTATGACAGAGGGCTGGAGAATTGATATAGCCCTGAGGCAGGCAAGTGAAGGTGTATTGCTGGCCTTGCCAGCTAAAGGCAAATTCCTTCTGATGATCCTTCAAAATACGTATAGAGAAAAAGGCATTAGCTGGATCAATAGCTGCATACCAGGTACTAGGAAAAGTATTAATTTGCTTAAGCAATGAAACTACATCTGGAACAGCTGCTGCAATTGGAGTCACCACCTGGTTAAGTTTTCAGGAACCTACTGTCCTTCTCCAAGATCCATCTGTTTTTTGCACAGGACAAATAGGCAAGTTGAATGTGGATGTGGTGGGAATCACCACCCCTGCATCCTTCAAGTCCTTGATGGTGACAGTAATCTCTGCTGTCCTTTAAGGAATGCTGTATTGCTTTTGGTTTACTAACTTCCTAGATAGGATAAGTTCTAGTGACTTACACTTGGAATTTCCTGCTGTATGCCCTTACTCCATTTGTCAGGGATCCAATGTGGGTGTTCTGACAGTTGTTGAGCATATGTATTCCAAGTATGCATTCTGGAATAGGGGAAAGACTCCATTAATAACCTGACCTCTATATGCCCCCACTCTGACTGGTGGGTCACAATGATATTTGGCTATCCTGGAATTAGTGTCAGTTCAGAGCCAGTATCCAGTGAGTCCCAAAAAGTCTGATTATTTCCTTTTCTCCGATGAACAGTCACTCTTATAAAAGGCTGTAAATCCCTTTTGGTAAGTCTGGTAGAAAGATTAACAGTATAAGCTTTTGGCAGTGTATTGGGGCCTTCCTCAAGGAGACCTGGCTTCTCTTTCATTCAAGGTGTTTTGGGTCTTTAAAGTCACTCAAGTCTGGGAATTGATTTAGAGACTATGACTGTCTATTCTGGTGATTGGAGTTAGACTGTTGTTCATCTGACCTACAATTCATCCGTTTGTACAGATCAAGTGAATATTTAGTAGATTTCCTATCTATTTCACTCCTAGGGACACCATGACTGAGTAGGCAACACCATAAGTCCATTGGAGTCAGACTATTCTGATTACTGCTTTGACTCCACTGTCTATTACTGTAACCATGCCCACCTTGTCTTTGTAGATTTAGTGCTGCCACTTGGCATCTAGTACCACGGGGTTCAATCAGCCCCATTGTAATGGTGTCTTAATTCAGTTAAGGCAGTTGCCACTCTCAAGTCTGATGTGCATAAAATAACAATCACAGCAGTTTTCAAGGATGCTGGGGCTCCCTTCAAAAAAATTTTTCCTTACAGTTGTGGTAAAAGGTGTGTCCTCTGGGCACTCCATGTGTGAGTCTGTGGGTCTAACCTGATAAATCCACTCTAGCATGCCAATTTCCCTAAGCCTTTGGATACCTTCTTCTATAGTATACCAAGGCAGGTCTGGTACTTCAACTTGATTTAGTGTAGGTCACTGCATAATCTATACTTCAGCAGCTCAACAAAATAAACTATTAGATTCCTTCCTAACTTTTTGAGCTGAAACATTGAATGAAGATCTGTGCTTAGTGGACCCATATCAATAAACTCAGACTGATCCAATTTTATATTCCTTTCACAATTATTCCACACTCTTAGTAGCCATTCCCACATATATTCCCCAGGTTTCTGTTTGTATGTATTAGAAAAGTCAAGCAGTTCTTTTGGAGTGTAGCATACCTCCTGGGTCACACTTTGTACTTCACCTTTTGGAGGACTTAAGTCTAGTTATAGGTCTAGAAGCCAGAATCTGTAGTATGGAATTGTTTTGAGAACATTCAGCATTGTCTTGTAAAACATCTGCTTCAGACGATGCCCTAGGCAATGACTCAGACAACGGCTCTTTAGAGGCTGCTGGGCTAATCTCATTAGATGGGAGTGGAGGGATTAAGCCCGGAAACTCCTTTTCAGTTGGACCTGCCCTGCTGTATCATACCCGAGCGACTGACCCTGCCAATTGGAGGAGGTGAAAAGTATCATGCTCACAGATGAGCAAACAACAAAGAATGCACAGACAGCCTACCCAGACATAACCAAAGAAACAAAAAAGAAGGACGAAAATAAACACATCTACAATAAATAAAAGAGGAAAATAACTACTCTGTGTCCCGAAAACAGCAGACAATATCAAAACGTATTTAAAAAAAGAGAAGATGGTTCCAGTAGGAACCAAAAAGAAAACACTACATGACGTTCCAGTAGAAGAAACGACTAGAACTACCTGATAGGGAATTCAAATCTTTAATATTCAGAGCTATCCATGAGTTGAGGCAAAAAGCAAAAATGAGGAAAAATAGACAAATTCATGGAAAAGGCAGAAATATTCATGGAAAATACAGACAAAAATGGAGGAATTCAGGAAAATGCAGGAAGAAAATGCTAAAATAAATTCACAGCTAGAAATCATACAAAAACAACAATTAGAAATCCAAAAGATAAACAACAAGATTTCAAGAAATGGAAAGTGTCATAGAAAGGCTGAGGAGCAGGTTTGAAACGATGGAAGACAGGATCAGCTAAATTGAAGACAAACATTTGGATACAACTCTGAGGAAAAATCGGAAAAAGAATAAAGAAAAATGAAGAAACCCTGAGAATTATGTGGGATACAATCAAAAGCAAAAATTTGGGAGTGATCAGAGTCCCAGAACAGGGGGAGAAAACAGAAAACAGACAGGATCAATAAACATCTGCTCACAGAAAACTTCCCAATATCATGGAAGATGAAAACTTGAACACCGTATAGGATAGACCCCAAAAGAAAATCACCAAGGAGTATCATAATCACATTTCTTAAAATCAAAGATAAAGAAAGAATCTGGAGAGCAGCTTGAGAAAAACAAAAAGTCATATACAGATGAGAAATAACAAGACTAAGCTCAGATTATTCAGCAGACACCATGCAGGCAAGAAGGCAAGAGGATGACATATATAAAACCTTGAATGAAAAAAATTGCCAAACAAGAATAATGTATCCTGAAAAAACCTCATTGAAATTGATGGTGAGATTAGTTCATTTCCAGATAAACAGAAATTAAGGGAATATACAAAAACCAAACCAAACATACTACAATTATTCAATCATTAAAGGGAGTCCTTCAGTCTGAGAACAAACAACATCAGACCACAGGCTGAAGCTAGGATGCAGGCTCATACCAACCAGATACCAACCTAGGAAATGTACTCTCAAGGACTATCCAAAGCAAAAGAATTACAATAGGGAACCAGAGAGGTTAATCTGTAAATGACAACAACATCAGAACAATAAAAGAGGGAATAAATGGTGTAGGTATAGAACCTTCTAATGGAGAGGAAGGCAAAGCAATACCAAGTAATAATAGATTGGTTCAAACCAAGGATGATAAAGGTAAATTTCAAGGTAACCACACAGAAAGTTAACAAACATATTCATCAAAATAAAGAACAAAAACATAAAGTCTCAGTGAAAACAAAACCTACAAAAACAAAAGAAATTTAAAAAATCCACAAACAAAAGAAATTCAGCACAAGAGAGTAAGAGGAACAGAGAAAACATCAGCACCACAAAAGAAAAAACACTACCAAATGACAGCAAAACACTCACATCTATCAATAATTACACAGAATGTCAATGGCCTCAATGCACCCATAAAGAGACGGAGAGTAACTGATGGATAAAAAACAGGATCCATCAATATGCTGTCTACAAGAGACGCACCTTAAAAACAAAGAAGTAAACTTATTAAAAATCAAAGGAAGGAAAAAAATACACAAGGAAAACAGCTACCAGGAGCAGGAGTGGTAATACTAATCTCAGAGAAAATAGACTTTAAAACAAAATCCACCATAAAAGATGAAAAAGGACACTACATAATGATTAAGGGGATGATCCATCATGAAGACATAACCATAATAAACATCTATGCACCTAATAACAGGGCTCTAAAAAACACAAAAAAAACTCTAACAGCACTGAAAAGAGAAATTGACAGTTCCACAATAATATTAGGAGACTTCAACACACCACTCTCAGTAAAGGACAGAACATCTAGAAAGAAATTCAACAAGGATACAGAAGACTAAAGGCCACAATCAGTCAACTTGACCTCATAGACATATATGGAACACTCCATCCAACAGCTGCAAAGTAGACATTCTTTTCCAAAGTTCTCCAGAATAGACCACATCTTAGGCCACAGAACAATCCTCAACAAGATCCATAACACTGAGATAACACAAAGTGTCTCCTCTGACCACAACGTCATCAAGGTATAAATTAACAAGAGGAGGAGCAAGGGAAAAAAAATCAATTAAATGGAAACTGAATAACACCCTGCTTACAAACCACTGGGTAATAGAAGAAATCAGAGATGGAATAAAAAAAAATTCCTAGAATCAAAAGAGAATGGAAACACATCATACCAAAACCTTTAGGACACAGCAAAGGCAGTCGTCAGAGGACAATTTATAGCAATAGATGCACACATCAAAAAAGTAGGGGAAAAAATTAAAACATTAACTACTCAACTAGAACAAATACAACGACAACAGCAAAGGAAGCCACAGCCACCAGAAGAAAGGAAATAATAAAGATCAGAGCAGAAATAAATGAAATAGAGAATTGAAAAACAATAGAAAGAATCACAAAACCAAAAGTTGGTTCTTTGAAAGAGTCAACAAAATTGACAAACCACTGACCAGACTGACAAAAGAAAAACAGGAGAGGATGCAAATAACCCAAATGAGAAATGAAATGGGGGACATTACAACAGATCCAACTAAAATAAAAAGGATCATAATAAAGTATTATGAAAAACTATCCTCCAACAAATTTGAAAACCTAGAGGAAATGGATAAATTTCTAGAAACACACTACCTACCCAAACTAACACAAATTGATGTTAAAAATCTGAACAGACCCATGAGGAGAGAAGAGATTTGAAAGGTAATAAAAAAAAAAAAAAATCCCGACAAATAAAGCCCTGGCCCAGATGGCTTCACTGGAGAATTCTACAAAACATTCAGAGCAGAGCTTACACAAGTACTACTCAAACTATTTCAGAAGATAGAAAAGGAAGGGATAATTCCAAATTCATTCTATGAAGCTGCATAACCCTGATAACAATATCAGGCAAAGATGCCACAAAAAAAGACAATTACAGACCAATATCTCTCATGAATATAGATGCAGAAATTCTCAACAAAATTCTAGCCAATATAATTCAGCATCATATCAAAAAAATAATACACCACGACCAAGTAGGATTCATTCCAGGTATGGAAGGATGGTTCAACATTAGAAAATCAATCAATGTAATCCACCACATAAATAAAAGACACTTCAACAAAGGAGACATTCAAGCTGCCAACAGACACATGAGGAAATGCTCAAGTTCACTAGCCATTAGAGAAATGCAAATTAAAACCACAATGAGATACCATCTCACCCTGGCATTACTGGCACGAATCAAAAAAACTGGAAATAAATGTTGGAGAGGCTGTGGGGAGATCAGAAATCTTATGCACTGCTGGTGAGAATGAAAAATGATACAACCATTCTGGAAAATGGTATGATGCTTCCTTAGAAAGCTAGAAATAGAAATACCGTACAATCCAGCAATCTCATTCCTAGGAATATATCCTAGAGAAATAAGAGCCGTTGCAGGAATAGACATATGCACACCTGTGTTCATTGCAGCTTTGTTCACAATAGCAAAAAGATGGAAACAACCTAGATGCCCATAAACAGAAGAATGGATAAACAATCTATGGTACATACACACAATGGAATATTATGCAAAGATAAAGAACAATGATGAATCTGTGAAGCATCTCATAACATGGATGAAACTGGAGGACACTATGCTGAGTGAAATAAGTCAATCACAAAAGGACAAACATTGTATGACACCTGTACTGTAAAAACTCATGAAAAAAGTTTACACACAAAAAGACACAATATTCGTTGGTTACGAGGGATGGGAGGGGAATATTAAGTAGGCAATAGATAAGTGGTAACTGGTGAAGGGTAAGACCGTACACAATACTGGGGAAGCCAGCACAACTTGTACTAGAAAAGTTCATGGAATCTTCATAGACACATCCAAATTCCCTGAGGGACTGAATTGCTGGGCTGAGGGCTGTGGGGACCATGGTCTCAGGGAACATCTAGCTCAATTGGCATAACACAGTTTACAAAGAAAATGTTCTCCATTCTACCTTGGTGAGTAGCGTCTGGGGTCTTAAAAACCTGTGAGCAGCTATCTAAGATACTCCACTGGTCTCACTCCTTTGGGAATAAGGGAGTATGAAGAAAACAAGATACAAAGGAAAAATTAGTCCAAAGGACTAATGGAGCACAACTACTACAGCCTCCACTAGACTGAGTCCAGTACAACTAGATGGTGCCCAGCTACCACCACTGACTGCTCTGACAGGGATCATACCAGAGGGTCCCAGACAGAGCTGTAGAAAAATGTAGAACAAATTTCTAACTCACAAAAGAAGACCAGACATAATGGTCTGAGAGAGACTAGAGAAACTTTGATACCCCCCAGGACACGCTTTTAGCTCAGTGATGATGTCACTCCTGAAGTTCACCATTCAGCCAAAGATTAGACAGCCTCATAAAACAAAATGGGACTAATGGGCACAACAGTCCAGGGACAAGGACTAGAAGGCAGGAGTGGACAGGAAAGCTGGTAATAGGTAACCACGGTTGAGAAGGGACAGTGTTGACATGTTGTGGGGTTGTTAATCATTGTCGTAAAACAATATGTGTACTATCTGTTTAATGAGAAACTATTTGTTCTGTAAACGTTCCACTAGAGTACAATAAATAATAATAAAATAAAAATGCCTCTCTTAAAAAAAATGCCTTGATCAAAAGGATGCAAAATAAGTTTTCAAAGGACATATGGACAAGTGACATTCATGTCGTCCTTTGAGAGAGTCTCTGGATTGAAAGATCAGAGAAATATTGTAGATTTTGTCCGAATATTTGGTAATGTCTCCCATGATGAGTGATGAAACATAGGTTAGAAAACGGTAGTATTAGAGTATTCACAGCAAGTCTTATCATCATTCCCAAAGAGTTATATAAATATAAAACTAGAGGTATAATTCAAGGTGAGAGTCCCCAGATTCTGCCCTTGGTCCTATTCACTTCCTCAACTTTAATCAATGACTTGGAAGAAGACATGGAATGCTGGCTTATCAGATATGCAGATGGCACAATGCTGGGAGAATTCATTAATATAAGAGATGGTACAATTGAAATTCAACATGTTGTCAACAAGCTGTGCCCAAACCAAAAAGGTGAAATGTAGTCAGGATGAAAATAAAGCACTGACATTTTGTTATTTAAAAAAAAAAAAATGATTGCACAAGTTTGATACAGAAGAGACCTTATTTTTGTGGCAGTTTATGTAAAAGATATCTGGTTAACTTAGTTGACCTCAAGCTTAACATGAGCTGATAGTTTCAAGCTGCTGCTTAATAAGCTAATGCAAATTCAGGCTATATTTAATGGAAGTGTTCAGATTTGTGTTTTTGAAATTGTGTTCCAAGAAACATTAGAAAACCAAGAGGTTTTAATAAGTGTTCCATGAAATAAAAAGGGTTAGGTTATGTGGTCAATTACACATGGGAAATACAGGGTTAAATAAAATTTAATTGTTGGCTTTTCACTATTTATCATATGCTAATGTTGCATGGTGAATGGAGAAAAGGACCTATAGATGCAAAGTGTCCCAAATTTATTTGACCATAAATGCTTTCTTTGAAAAACATCTCCCTTTGAAGATAATTTGGAAAATGCTGACTTAAAACTTGGAAGTGATAGAGCTACTCTACTCTGTTTAATCAAACTTCACTGAACGATTATGCTCAAGTCTAGGTGTCATATTTTAGGGAGATCCTGGCAAAATGATAGTGTCTTGAATAGGATGGGAAACTCTGGTAGCGTAGTGGTTAAGTGTTATGGCTGCTAACCAAAAGGTCAGCAGTTTGAATCCACCTGCAGTTCCTTCAAAACTCTGTGGGACAGTTCTACCCTGTCCTATAGGGTTGTTACGAGTCAGAATTGACTTGATGGCAACAGGTTTGGTCTTTTTTCCAGGTAGAAGAGGATGATGAGAGTTTAGAAATCATGTCATCTGAGGAATAGTTGGAGAAATCTTTAGATGTTTAGAATGGAGGACAGAAGATGAAGAGAAGACAAATACCTGTCTTATGCTTTTCTGGAGGCAGAAATAGGATAGACAAGTGAATATTACAAGAGGTTCCTTTGCACTTAACATAAGAATGTCCTCATGACTAGAGTATCCTGCAGCAGAGGGAGCCGCTAGGTGAAAAAGTGAGCATCCATTACTGACAGATCGTCTGTCAAGAAATCTGAGGAACAAACTCCCCAATTTGGGTGAAACTTTGATCAGGTTCACCTTCCAGATTTCCTTCACACTTGGGAGCCTCTAGTTCTATGACCCTAGCCTCCCTGGGCACAGAGGGCTATGTTCATTTGACCTACTATGAAGGCAAAGCCATGCAATCATAGAGTGTTCTCTACAGGCTTTTCCTGTGTCCCGTGGGTATAGGAATCACTACCAAGCTTTCTCTCTCTCTCTCTATTGCTCTCTCATTCTCACTCTTCCCAACCTGCATAAATGGTAGTCATTGGAACCTATGTCTGGTCTGGATAGCACTGCCCTCCTCTTTAGAAAAGGGGCATGCTGTGCTGGGCTAGCCCCTACGCAGATACTTTCTGTTCCTTTGCAGGTCTGAGGAGTACACAGCCCCTCTTCAGCCTTGACGCCTGCCTACTGGGTGTATCTTTTTAGCTTTGTGGGAGGATGCATGCTACTGGTTGAGAGCTTAGCTCTGAGCGAGATTGCCTGGGTTTGAATCCCAATCCCACCACTCACTGGTTGTGTGGCCTTGGACAAGCCACTTAGCCTCATTGTGCCTCAAGGTCCTCATCTGAAGCATGTAGAGAGTATTAAAACCTACTCTGAGAATTCAAATGGGATAACACTTGTAAAGCACTTAGAACAGAACTGTCATATAAGTGACTAATATTAACTATTAATAACAATAACCTTATTTCCTGATAGTGAGGATAAGGCAGCTGCAGGGTGGTGATTATTAATAATTCTCCAGCTTTACTAGAGACTTTTACAAAGCCCCAGGGCCCTAAGCTTGTCACTTGGTGACAGGAGCAGTGCATCTCCCCATTTACAGTTCAAGAAACTAGAGCTTGGGGTAGTTAAATGGCATGCCACCAACCCAGCTTTCCTGGTTCTCAGCTTTGTAATTTTTCTAGCAAACGCTCTGCCTTTCTAAGTAGGAAATATAATAAAATTTGATTATCCATACTACAGAGAGGCAATATAGAATAGATAGTCTGAGGGGGTGGCAAATACAAAAAAAAATTTCAAACAAACAAAAAAACAATATTTGCAGAAACTCAGAGATAACATTGTAGTTGTTAGCTATTGGGGAGTCAGCCCCCAACTCATGGCCACCCCATGCACAACGGAATGAAATGCTGCCTGATCCTGTGCCACCTCCGTGATCAGGTGCAGACTCGACTATTGCGATCCACAGGGTTTTCATTGGCTGATATTTAAAAGTAGATTGCCAGGCCTTTCTTCTTAGTCCATCTTAATCTGGAAGATTGTTGAAACCTGTTCAGCATCATATTAACACACAAACCTCCACTGACAGACAGGTGTTGGTTGCACATGAAGTGCAGTGACTGGGACTCAAACTGAATAACCAATGTCCCCCAGAGACAGTGTAGTGTGTGGTGAAGTGTACACACATTGAAGCAGATCCCAGCCTTGTCATTTACCAGCCGTATGACCTTAAATAAAACCTCTCTGCGTCCTTATTTCCACATCTATAACATGGGGGAGATAATATCTACCTCACCTACTAAGAATAAATAAAGTAACATAGGTAAAGTGTATAACTGAGTACTCGACCCACTATTCAGGTTCAAATAGAGGTGGTGCATGTTGGTATTTTGACCCAGTCATTCTGATGTGGTCATAGTCTATATAGCCATCCACTTAACTTTTGATTGTTAAAAAAATGACCAAGTATAGTGCAGAAGAGGCATTCTTACCCATGCTATGCCTGACTCTTTCTATAAATTGATTTTAACATTGATGAAAAAAGAATTACTGTTTATTATTTAAACCACATCAAATTGGCCATATCAAAATGTTCTTCTACACTAAATGGTAGCTGCTGTCACTGCCATCATCACCACAATCACTCGCCATCACTTCTCCCAATGCTGCTGTGTTATGGCTCATTCTATCCTGTTCTAGCAAGGCTGAGGGAGCCAGAGCCAGACTGGCTAACTAGGGGAGGCTAACCAGGGATATCAGACACTGAATGGGACCATCCACAAATGCACATAGCTATGTGAATGACCAACTGCTGCCCACAGTTCCGAGGTTGGAATGCTCTCCTGGCAGCTTTTAACTTGACCCCGTTATCAGCTTAATGCATCAGGTTCTGTGAGCATGCAGGAATTCAGGGATCTGTGGATGCAGCTGATGCTCTATCAGGTAAGAACAAGTCCGAACCACACTTCTTTGTGGGACAGGGCAGAAATAGAGGCTTCTCAGGTTGCAGTAAAGTATATAAAATACGTCTTTCCCCTTCAGCCCTTTATTCTGTACCACTCACTAAATCTTCTCTAATCTCCCTCCCAAGAGACCCTCCTCCTTCTCTCTCTCCCTTCTTTAGAGAACCTGTTGTAAAGGTCTCCTGAATTTCTAAAGCACACATCTGATCATGTTGCTTCCTTACTAAAAGTTATTTAAGACTTTTCATTGCCTAAAGACAAAGTCCAAACTCCTTAGCATGGCTTTCAAAGTTCTTCATAAACTGGCTCCTTCCTACTTCTCCAGTCATTACTCACAAGTCTTCTCCTTCTCTCCTGAGTCATAAAGTTGGGACCACCCTAAATGTCTGGACCATGTGCTTAAATTAAGCACACTTCCCTAACCAGGTAGGTCTATACCCCATGAGAAAAACACTGTTCCCTTTCTCAGAAGCTGTGTTCCATAAAGCAATGTGAGAAGTGGTAGGATCCTGGCATGGGCCCTCTGCCACATTCTTATCCCAGCAGCAGGACGTTCTGGCATAAGCCATTCGCACAGTCCTCTGCAGCATCTACTCTGGAGCCCTTCAGGGCTCTCTGGTGGGGTTTGGGAATGCTTGACTTCCTTAGCCTTTGGTTGTGGTTCTTTGCAGGAGATTTTCCACAAGCAAGACAGTCACCACTCAGGATACCTGAACTGGGACCAGCTGAGGGCTGCCACAAAGGAGGCAGGTAGGCATGGAAGGACCTGGCACTGCTGGACACAGAACTAGTAGGGGGGCACACTCCCCATACAAGAAGCGGAGGGGATTACTCAGTCAAACTGATGCAGGGGGTATTTAGACATAGTCTACATAGCCAACCATTCAACTTTTAACTGATGGTGGTGGTGATGATGGTGGTGACAACATTTACCATTTAGTGAAGCAGGACATTTCAACTTGGCCGATTTGATGTCATCAAGTGTATTTGCATATTCAAAGATGTGGATCCGCAAATAACAAAAGCATTTATTGTTATTTCCATTATAATCGTAGCTGAAGTTTATTGAGGTTGGCACATCCAGGCTCTCACTTAATCTTCAACAACACTCTATTATAATCCCATCTTTACAGAGGAAGAAAGTGAGACTCAGGGAAGTTAAGTAACTTACCTAGGGGTTGCATGCAGGAGTATGAGGCTCCAAGGCAGATACTTTTGATCCCTAAGTAGGCCAGCAACCTGCTTGGTCAAAAGATTCCCATGCTGGCTGCTTAATGTGGGCAAGGGTAGGGAATGGAGATAAAATAAAATTGATTAAATAATTAGACAATTAAAAACAAACTCTGTAAAAGAAGGTTCCCCATGCTATCCTGAAGTGGGGGTACTCTTTAGGGAGCCTCAGATGGGAGGGAAGCTGGGTGCAAGGCCACCAGCACCCAAGAGGGAGCCTGTGTTCAATGCAGGAATGATACTCAGCCCAGTGATGTCTGCAAGCTGATGCTTATCCGCTATGGCACCTAGTCTCCAGACTGACTTTTTGCACTTTGTCTACCTGATGCTCCGTGCAGAGAACATGGAGGGTTAGCCAGCGGGATAGAGGGAAGGCCAGGGCTTCCTCTGTACTCCCTGTAGGTTGCCTGCCTGTCCCTAATTCACACAAGAGGGAGACAGCTGCCCATCTGGAAACAAGAGGACGGGCACACTGCAGGGAGCACTAGCTATGTGCCTGTGAGACATGGCTGAGTCCACCCAAACTAATGCTACCCTTGTTTCAGAGACAGAGGTTTGAGGAAACTCAGTTAGTTAATAATCACCTGTGGTTGCACATATACCTAAATTCAGTCCCCTTGAGTTTTAGCATGGGCGTGATTAAGGAGAGAGGGGGTGTATCAGAAGAATTAGTTCACAATGTTTCCAACATCAAAAAATTTAACCATGTTCCTTTCTGCTGCATTTTCACAGATGTCTTCCAAAATTTAACCCAAAATGGCAAAGGGATATACCTCCATGGAGTCTGCTCACATCGTCAGCTACAAGTGGCTATTGCAGGTACACACTCTTATAAAGGAGAAGGGCTCTGGGACCTTTAATTATACAGAGCTTGGGGTTTTGCACTGCATTCATTTGTTCATTCATTCATCCATCAAATATTTATTGAGTACCCACTACGTGCTAGGCACATAGGAAGAGACCAGGAGATTGACTTAGTGTACCCAGTAACTATGGCCACAATCATGCCATGTGAGAAAACATACAAAACTTCAGCCACATAGAACAAGCATTTCTTTAGCTCCTGAGTCACAAGGTTTGCAGTCAGCAGATCTCGCTGGCTTTCTCATGCATCTGGGGGTCGGCTAGGGCTTTGCTGGGGTACCTTCACTGAGGAAGCTCTGACGAGGCTTACCCTTTTCAAGACAAAGGCAGAAGCACAAGAAAGTTAACTTAAACACGCCGACCTCTGAGACCTAGGCTCCCAGCTATCACACTATCACTTACAACTCATTCTGTTGTCCAGACAAAGTCCCGGGGCCAAGTCCATTTTCAACAGGTGGGGAAATAACCTCCTCTTTTGTGAGAGAAACTGCAAAGTCATTTGGCAGAGAGCATGGATACAGAGAAGGGTAAAGAACTGGGTTCAGTAATGAACTCTAGCACAGACAGTAATAGGAAAGCTACTCTAGATGGAATGTTCTGCAAAGGTCTTTCTAGAGGAGGTGACATTGAAGCTGAAGCCTCAAAGATAAGAAGGAGCCAGCCACTCAGAATGGAGAATAGGAAAGACCCAGGCTAGATGGAATAGTGTGTGCAATCTTGGCTAGCATACAGGGAATGCAGGGAAATTGATTCAAGACGAGTCTGAGAGGTCAGGGTCTGATCAGGCAGGACACTCAAGACAGAAGTAAACCTCATTTCAGGAGCTGGCCTAGCCTTCCCCACAGGGCAGAGACTATATCCAGTCTTGTCTCTGTGCCCTCTTCCTGAATCTCATACAGTATTTTGCATCTAGCAAGTGCTTGACAGATATTTGTTGAATGAATGATATGAGATATTGCCTGGCAGAAGACCAATGAATGTATGGCACCAGTTGTCTTCCCTGATCATTCAGCCTGCACTTATTTATTGGTGCCTGCTCTGTGCCAGTTGTGCTACGTAGTGTTCATTGCTAGGAAGTCGAGGTCTGGAGTTGAATCATCTGCTTTCTTTCTGAAATGTATCTTCTGTTTCGGCTACTGAGAAAGGGCTCAGTAAAAGCTAGAGTTTCTTCCTTGATCTCAAATGTCCATTTTATGCAATAACCTTCCAAGATATAGGACCCCCAGCACATGACTTCTGTCAATCACTCCAATATTCTGAGTCCATCCTCAAGCTGCCAAGCCCATACCTGACTACTTTGGCATCACTTCCCAACAGTAGGCAATCCCTCCATTGAGGCAGGCACAGAGCTGGGAGAGCAAGAAGACGTGTGTGGCTCATGAAACAGGACAGCTCACAGCCCAGCACCCTCCGGCATACCAATGTGTGATATCATCGAAAGAGAACTGAACTGGGGTCTGTTGTTAGGTACTATCGAGCTGATTTCAACTCATAGTGACTCTACGTGACAGAGTGGAACTGCTTCATAGGGTTTTCTAGGCTGTGATCTTTATGGGAGCATTTCTCCAGGTCTTTATCCCATGGAGCTGTTGGATGTGTTCAAACCAGCAACCTTTCAGTTACCAGCCAAACACTTAACAGTTGCACCATGAAAGCTCTTTGAACTGGGGTGTAGGCCTGTGTTAAAGCCACAGCCTACTTATAACCAGCTCCAGGACTATCCAGGACTATCCAGGACTATTTCAATCTTTGGGCCACAACTTCCCCATGTGTGAAATGAGCGGGCTGGACTAGGTCTTAAGGTCCTCTCCAGCTCTGCATGTCTGGTTCCATAAGGAGGAGATTGTTAGGGCCACCCAAGGTCTGCAGGGGGGGTAGCAGCCAACCTACTGGAATTTTACTCTGAGGTTTTCTCTGATATCATCAGTAACTTCACCATTATCATCTTTGTCATCACCACCATCATCATTATCATCATTTTGATGTAATTGGCCTGGGGAGTGGTTTCCCCAGAGGTCCCCTCTATGTAGATTAGAGAGGCCATTCATCACACCCACATAAATCTGTCAGACAAATGGGCCCATAAATGTAAATATATAGAATATGCTGTAATGGATTTCTGCTACCTAATAGGTCTGCACACCTGCACAGAGCTGTCTCGAGTGTGCCAAACTGAATTCATGAAAAAATATTCATTGAGAATTGAATACAGAATCAGCCTATATCTTTGCTGTCATCATTCACAGGCACCATGAGAGGTCAAGGTTGATTATATTTCAGGTTGATTTATACTTACTACTGAGTGGTGTGGTCCTTCTGGCTAAACCGTCCATTAATGTCCTGTCTCCATGACTCCAAAGAGTGAGGGGAGGAGGCCCCAAGTCCTGTGTTAGGCTCTGGTCCCATGGATACCTGACTACTTGTTAGGAGGTGGGACTGAACTCACCACAATTTGTTTTTCCATTATATCCAGTGGAGATGATGTCTCTGTACTCCTGAGAAGGTTGGAGCCTGTCTGCCCTCACTGAGGACTTCATATATGGCCCAAGAGTAGCCTTTGGCTACCGTGTTCAACCCACTTACTGTTCTTCAGGACCACATCTCCAGCTATCACCTTCTCAGCTGGGAAGATTTCTGTCCTGAAGATCTCCTCTTTGGATGGCCAGCATGTAAAAAGGGAAAAGAGATGGTAAATACTGTTTGGATTTGTAAGGACCAGCTGTCCTTCCCTATGGCCACAACCTTGTCACAAGCAGAGAGGTTATATGATATGGCCTAGGCAATCTGACCCCAGAAATGATGTGATTAACCTTAGGTGCTCCAAGTGTCATCACATGGGATAGTAGCCTAAATCTCATGGTCTGAGGAGGGAATAATATCTCCTTAGATATCTGTACCAACATCTGTAAATTTTTGCTAGAGGCATAGGCTAAGTCTTAACTGTTTGGAGTGGGGTTGGGAGTATATTGAGCTTTTAAGAAGACAGCAAATAAAAGAATTGGCAGAGTCCAAGTGGGGGTGGGCTAGCTCTGGCATCTGAGGTCACTGGGTGGTCTTCTGCTGACAAGATCCCCAGATGATTGAATGTTGGGGGGACCAGTGGATTTAAAACACCTGAGTCCTCAAAACGCTTCCTGCATATGACAGGTGTCAGCCTGTTTACTTGACCTATGAACTATCAGAACCATTTCAAATCAGACTAGAATTTCTCTCTCTACCTACTTCAAAGAAGTAAAACAAACTCAACTCTGGAGTTCATCAGGCAGTGTATGGGAGCTTTTGAACTACAGTGACACATCACTTTTATGGCATCCTTACCAACCCAGAACCCATAAACAAAACCAGAACAAAGGCCATTTCCCAAATCCTGTGCATTTTCTCATAGGTTAGCACCTGAAAGACATTCATTAAAATTTTATTTACTCTTAATTTATCAACAATTCTAACAAGTATGGCTATATTGTTTCCAAGTGCATAGCAGACTAAAGGGGAAACCGAGGGAAAGATTAAAGGATGTCCATTGGCATCAGAGACGAAGGAGAGTTGACAGCCTGATAGGTGGCCACAGTGACCAGAGGAGCATTTTTGAAGCCTGGTTTAAGGAGATAGAAAAATATTTTCTTTAGAAAGGCTTCATTTATTCCAAACGATAAAGTGTATAATGGTTTTACAAAAGTGCCAAATACGTGAGGTGTTATTGATTTTATATAATGATCATGTATTTATAGTCTTTTAAAGATTTTATGTCAATTTATTTATCAATATCTTTGTCTTTAGATTCTGCCATTGCAAATATTTATTTTAACAAAATAGTTATTTCCTTGGTCCAGGAAGGCAGTTTGGGAGATTTTTTGGGTGGTGAGAGGAGAGAGGATACCATCATTCCATTTAAGACACCTGCACCTCGGTGTTGCTGCCCGGTTAGGTCTATGCCCTGGAGCAGTCGAGCCAATGAAACATACTTCAAGTCGGAAAGAGAGAGAAATTTTATTTAGGAGATGACACCAACGGGGAGTCTGGCAGCAATGCAGGCTGTGTTTATGGAGTCCCGAAAGGCAATTTTACATTAGAGTTTATAAATTGCTGTTTGGCAAGTAGCCCGCAGATGGCACGGCCAGATGAGTTATTCGTTAGAAGATAATTACAAGAGACTCTTTATCAGACTAAAGAGATACATGCAGGACATCTCCTTATCAGGCTAAAGATATACATGCCAGACACCTGGGCTCTAATCTTCATGTGGGATGGGGTGGGTGGCTAGTAAGCCACAGGTGGCTGGACAGAACAAAACAAAGTCATTAACAAAAGTATGCAGAAAGGAGAAGGCAGACAGGAAAAAACTTATAGGTTCATCATGGCGTTAGTTATGTCAAGCTCTTGTTGTGGAGTATTAGGGTTACAGCGTGTTAGTTTTGTTTGGTGCAGATGGGATCTATTTTCAAATTAATTAAGTCTGATATAACCCTTATATTTGGCTTTTTGGTGATCTGAGTTGCCCTCTTATGTCACTCATGTGTTCCTCTCACTCCTCTGTGGAAACTCAAAGATGAACTGTTCGCTACTGACCTCCCCCAACTCCCCTCACCCAATGCTGAGTATTGGAGATCAGGGGGCAGAGCCATCTCCCTACCTCCATAATCCCTTGTCATGGTCTGTCACCCTAGGGCATGGTGGGTCAAGCAGAAAGCTGAAGCAGGATAGACTGGAAGGGTTCAGGGTAAAGTCAAACAGAAAGTCTCAGAGGACAACATCAGCAGTTCTGGGAGGAAGATGAAAGTGGGTAGACCAGGAGTCCAGCCTAAGAAAAGTAAGGAATCAGGCCTCAGGTGCCAAGGCATGAAAGTTCGGTGAATCCAGAAGGTCAGAATGTCCACCAGTCCATCCAGTACAGGCAGAGCACACCAAGGTGAGCCCTATTCTAGCCTTTCAAATCTCAGAAAAGTGACTCTCATTGGTAAAAGACAAGGACAGTACGAGAGGGGACTAAAATACCTGCCCTTTCCTTATTCTTTTCCTTTTTTTTTTTTTTTTCATATTTTGTATAACAACTCAGTCACCAAAAAGAATCGTCTAGATTCCAGATGGATCCTGGAATGGAGCAGCCCACAGCTGACTGTAAATAACACTGCTTTCCAGCCTTCTCCATACTGGGTTAGAGAAATGATTTTAGCCTCCAGGGTTTTCAATCTGATGTTAGCCCAGTGAAATAAATATATTTATTTTTATAATGAAAAAAAGGGGAGGAAATGAGTTTCATGGGTCGTGGGTAGGGAGAAGTGGGCCAGCTCCACCTGGCTTCGTGGAGGGGCAGGATGTGTGTCCAGCACTCAGTGAGCTCTGGGAAGATGGCCTCTGGGTGGCTGCCCATGTCCTGAGTTACCATCACTTCTCCAGTATCTCCAAGACAAAGGCAGTAGAAAATCTAATAGACATGAAAACAAGCAAAAGTTGGGAAGGAACATTCTAGCTGTTTGACTTTAGCCCTCAGCTTGTTCATTTATAAAATGGAGCCCAAATGCCGACATTACTGGGTCATTAAACACCAAAAAACAAAAACAAACTCTTTGCCATGAAGTCGATTCCGACTCATAGCAACCCTATATGACAGAGAGCTGACCCATAGGGTTTCCAAGGAGCAACTGATGGATTTGAACTGCCACCCTTTTGGTTAGCAGCCAAATGCTTAACCACTGGGCTACTGGATCATTATGAAGATAAAAAATGAGATAGTGCTGTGCATACTGTATGTACTCAATAAATGAAGCTCTTCTTTTTTTCCCCCTTAGGCAGTGTAAGTATTTTCTTTTTTTCAACTATTACTTTTGTTTTTAAAGGACATGGTCCCTCATAAAGTGATTGCTCTTCTGAAATATACAGTGTTTCATATTCCATGTCTCCTTTCTTCTTCTTCTTCTTCCACATTCCCTTTGTCAACATATAAACCACTTCCCTGAAGGGTGGCCTCAGGAGAGCTGCCCTAGTCTCCAGTGTCAGGGTCCCAGCTTCAAGAACCTCTGAGAAAGTGGCCATCTTGTTATTAAAACTCCTCTTAAGTCAAACAGACAAGCAGCCTGCCCACTGCTTACATCTGACCTCAGAAGCAACAGATCCCCAGGTTGTCGACTAGGGGTTTTCTGGGTCACAGACCAAGCAACTTCTGGAGACTGAAAACTGACCAGCAGTTGTCCCAGACACTTTTCTGGGAAATTCTGTTGTGACCTAGAACTGGCCTGACACCAGATGTGAGAAGGTATGACAAGATGCACAGTCTAGAATATAATTGTTCTTGGTTAGACTTCTGTTGTGACTATGGTGCTCATCCTGATTGGCTCTGTGGGTTAACTTAGCTGGTTAGCATGCAGTGCTGAAGAGGTCCTGGAATGGTCAGGCACATCAGGCAGTGAGCTTTCACCTTATCCAACTGTCCACCCAGCCAGCCATCTACACATTCATCCATCCATCAGGACATTTATCAGCCTTCTATAGTGGGTAGTCAGTGTTCTAGGCACTGGGGATACAGAGCTCACAATCTACTGGGACAGCAGATGACTGACAGATGACAGACACACTGAGATGGGGGATGCACAGTGTGCTATGGAAATATAGAGGAGAGGCACCTAGCCCAAACTGAGAGGGCAAGGAGGGCTTCCAAGAAGATAAAACTTGAGCCATGTTAAAGGATAAGAGATAATAGATAGGAAAATAAAGAGGGAACAACGTCCAAGGCAAAGGGTTGTTGTTGTTAGATGTCATACTCCTGACTCTTGGTGATACCGAGCACAACAAAATGAGACACTGCCTTGTCCTGCGCCATTGCCACAATCAGTTGCGGGTCAGAGTTCTGTGATCCATAAGGTTTTCATTGGCTGATTTTCTGAAAAAGATCACCAGGTTTTTCTTCCTAGTCTGCCTTAGTCTGGAAGCTCTGCTAAAATCTGTTCATCATTGTAGCAAGACACAAGCCTCCACTGACAGATGAATGATGGCTGCATATGAGGTACATTGGCTAAGGATTGAACGCAGATCTCCTGCACAGAAGGCAAGAGTTCTACCACTAAACCAGCACTGCCCCCTGGGCAGAGGGTGCTGCATGTGTAAAGACAGTGAAGGGAGGAATGGAATAGTGTGTCTGGAAAAAGAGCAAGGGGTGCAGGGTAGCCGGAGCTTAGCTCTGTTGTGAGGGACAAGCAAGTGCCGAGGCCACTCAGGTAGGCACAGGCCAGATCGTTACAGGCTCTGTCATGGGGTCTGGATTTTATCCTGAAGGGCTGAGGCATCACAGAAGAATTTTAAGTCTGCTCATGAGTAGCTCAAGCCTTTTCTCTCCACCAGAAAATCTAGGAAGTCAGCAGAGTGACAGGTGAGGACAGTGACCTTGGAGTCAGAAGACCCTAGTTCAAATCCTTGCCGTGACCTTTAGTGCAGGGAACCTTGGTCAAATTACTCAAGCTCTCTGAATCTCTTACAGCCTCATCAATAAAGTGGTGACGACAATACTGACCTCACAGGGTTCTTGTGACGTTTGGATGAGATAGCATATGTGAGTGTTCCTGATATTTGTCAGTGTATTTTTTAAATGTGAGCTCAACCTGATTTTTTTGGAAAGTGGTGGAGGGTGTCCCTTCCCGCATTCGTGGCACGTGCAGAGGCCAACAGCAACGCTAGAGGGCACGCTGTCCCCACTCAACGGCTCCTCTCACTAAGGCAAGTAGAGGACATTTAGTGTCGCAAGCGTCAGCCCCACGTGGACTACTTCCACTTTCTTACCTCCTTTTTCTGCTTAGTTTTTTATTGACGTATTACAGTTTATTTTATACAGCGTATTCATTTCTGAAAAAAAAAAAAAGCGTTTTTTTTTAAGCACTCATTTTAAGTGCATCTCTTTGAGGGATAGTCTACTAACCTTTGTATCCTAGCTCCCAGCTTAGTCCTAGCTGGGTTTGGTATTTACTGAATGAATGAACAATATTGAAAGTAATTCATGCGAATCCTATTACTTAAAAAGTCAATCTCTTTTAAAGATACCAACTGCAAATATTAATATATAAGGTTTGCTTAAAGACACACACAATTTCCCCCTAAAAGTGTCCTTCTAGTGTTGGCATAAGGTACCAAGCATCATGTCCTGACCCAGAGAGCAGTTCCAACCATCATGGAAAAGCTCATCAGATTCGAATTTGAAGAGAGAAATCCCTTGACATTTGAAGGACTTGTGCATCATTTTCTTTTACACATTCAGAATTTATCCTCCCAGGAGGATTAACCAGTTGGGCCAGTTAAAAGTCCCAAGGTCTATGGCTTTCAGGTTGCAAGTGACAGTGGAAGCTGTGTGAGTAGAAGGAGGTGGTGGTTCTTGAGCCAGACCGAAGCTGAGGTGAGGCCTGGTTGCTTGCTCTCATCTCCATCCTGTACCTCAGCTCACCTGTTTCTCCTGCTTGCATAAGAAAATGAGGCCAGAAGCCATGCAGCCCAAGACAGGCACAGTGGGGTGATGGAAAGAGTAGATCTGTGGCCTCACTTTGGCAGGAGGTGTAGGTGTTTTTAGTCCTACCAAAAAACTGTCCATGGGGCCTTAGATGAGTTAAGTTCTCAATTCATCTATTTTAAAAAGTTGTACTTGCAGTTGGAGGATGTTGGACTATACACTTCTAAATGTACCTCTTGCTGAGAGAACAACATTGCAAAGAGCATAGGCTGGCCTTAGAAGTGCCTGCTTGAGTCCAGCTCCGCCATTTACTGGTGTTACCTTTGACAAGTACTAAAGGTCTTATCTATGGTCTCAGAGGATATTGTGAGGATCACATGTGATCACACATGTATGATGCTTAACCCAGGGCCTGGCCCTTTCTGTGGTTTGTTATTACCCTTTACAGCCATCTTGACCCCATAGGAGGGTTCCTGCCTCCACACAGCAAAGGCCCCCAGCTTCCAACAGGGGAGAAGGTGAGTGATTTCTTAACCAGGGCAAACCAGAGGCCACGAGGCTTTGATGTATGATCCTCAAACCTACTTGGAAAACATCTATTTGAGGTCTTTTGCACAAATAATTCTCATTTTCCAGAAAGGATCTTTTGGCCAAATGAAATGAGCAAAATGATCATTGTCTTTGTTTCAGCTTCCACTGGCCTTATGTCAAGCTTCACCCCAGAGAGAACTTCACTGAACTTAACATTCTGTCATCCAGCAGTCAGGCCGATTTGTTCACCAGCAGTGATAGTGAAGGGGCAGCCCTGCTAAGTCCACATAGCCAGCAGCAGCACACTCACAAGCAGACCCAAGAAAACAGGGTTTTGTTTTGTTGGGGCCCTGGGCCAGACCCCTCCACCCTCTCACTCTTTATATTACACACACTTGGAGAAGTGGGCCCAGGTCAGCCCCACAGCAAGGCTGGTTTGTGTTGTTCCCTGGGTGCAGCTCGTCTGGTTGACCCACCCTGAACATTCTTTTTCTGGTCCTTGGCTTCCTCAAGAAGGGAGAAATCAGTGATTGCTACAGTGACTTTGGCCTGGGGTTAATCCTGAGGCAACTGTGGTGTCCTCACGGTACAGATGCTCCTCTCTTAAAAGTGCCACCAACTCTGTGTGAGAGGATGAGCTTCTGGAAGGGCTCAGCTTCAGGGAAGCCTCTCTGTGGACTTCAGTATGTTGGAGAGTAATAAGCATGCAGTTAGGTTTGCAAGCATTGCTTAGAAATGGTTGTATGAGATTGTTGTTCAAGTGTATTCATTGCTATATATCCTTTCTCTGTGAATGTGTGTGTGTATGTTGCTCTGACACCCAGGGTCCTAGAAAGAATCATGTCTTCAGGTCAGGCTATACCAGGCTGTGACTCAGGGACTGGGAGAAGAATTCTGAGTTCTGCTGTGAGATTTGGGGTTCTCCAAGGGAGTGAAACTTACACATAGGTGGACCTGTGACCAGAAACACACTTGACCAGAAGTCAGAGAGCTCAAGCTTGTGTAGTCTCTGCCACTGACTGGTTGTATGGTTATGTGGTCTTAGGAAAGTCACTTAGCCGCTGAGTTTCTATTTAGTCATCTTCTAAATTTGGATAGTAACTCTTGACTCCCGGGATGGTAGTAAAGATTAAATGGGATTGTGAGTGTGGAAGAGCCCTACAAATCATAAAGTGGGGTTCACAGTAGGGGGTTTCGGTTCTAGTTGACAGACCTAGTGTAACATATACTTACTGTATTACTTGAGAATATTCAATTCTGCTCTAGAAAATTGGAGAAACAAACAAATAAGAAGGATAGTTGAAACTAAGTGTAGAAGCAAATGGCTTGTGAGACACGTTAGACATAGATTAACAAAGTAAAAGACGTGAGTGCAAACATAGATAAGCAATGGAGGAATCAAGTAGGCACTGAATATTCATGACTCATACTAAATATACATGAGGCACATGAAGCACCAAATAGTAATGATACATTAAATGTATGCAAGACACAAGGCACTCAATATTCAATCAGCCACTCATTGGTGACACCCATTATGGTTCCATTCTGGCCCTTAGAAATGCAGATAAACACTCATGGCTGTTCAACAGACCAATTGGTGACTTACAGCTGTGGCCAGGGGTACTGGCCCCTGTGTCTCTAATAGAGCATGTGTGCCACTGGGCCCCAGGCACCTCTGTCTTTGGGCCTCTTATTCAAACCTCAACTTCAGTGCTCGTAACCACACCATCAGTGGGGGAGGCTGTTGTGGCGGAGGGACAGGACATACGAGCATTATGTTACTCAGTATTCAGTAGTGTGATCCTTTCACCTCTCTTGCACAATACTCTATGTGTGTTAACCTCCCTGTCTCTCTCCACTTGGTTTTCACTGTGTGTTTTTAATTGATTTAATAAACCATACGATTTTAACATTTTACTTTGGCCTATGAGTCTTTCAGTTTTGTGACTGGAATACCTGGTCTGGTAGTGGACTTGGGAGCTACCATTGAAGAAAGGTAATTTCCGACAAGACACCTGGGGCCAGAACGGAGAAGCTGGAGTTGGTTTGGTGACTAAGATGTGAGTTCTGTGTCTAGAAGTGTGATGAGCTGAGGGGACCCCTGCTGGTGCCCCCGATGAGGCCTCTCAGTCCCCCCTCCCCACCAGCCCTCATTGGAGTGAACCAGCTCCCACCCAGAAAATGAGCAATGCCACACGCCATGGACCATTTCCCAGGGACCCAGTGTAAAGTGATTTCACTAACTACCTGACAGAATCTCACATCCTTCTTACTGGCCTGACTGATGCTCCAAGAACTCCCTCATCACTGTCTTTCTGTAGCCCCTTTGAAAAGTCATCCATGACAGGCTACATGTCAGAGTGCAAAGAAAATTGGGTCACAGTCCAGGCTCTGTCACATTACCTGTGTGGTTAAGCAGGTCATACAAACCCCCTGTCCCTTGGTTTCTTCATTAGTAAAATGGATGCTTAACCAGACTCTGGTAATAGCTGACATTTATTCAGTAACCCCAAGCACAGATAGGACAGGAACTCCTTTATTATATTAAGTATTTTTTGTTATTAAACAAACAAACGAACAATAGAAACAGGTATAAGGGCACTGGGCTAGATCCTAGCATACAGAGATAAAGATTCAGTTCCTGCCCTTAAGAAGATTGCAGTCTGATTGGGGAAAACACAAGAAAATCAGCCCAGTGTAGGGTGTAAGGAGCACACATGAGGTACTCAAACTCAAACCGGAGAGTCTTACAAGAGATCCTGGAAGACACGGTACTTGATTTGAATGTTGAAAGACATATCCAAGGAAAGAATGTTCTGGAAGGGACAGCATAGGAAAGGCACAGATAATTAGAAAGCCTGCTTCATTCAGAGAATTACAAATATTGGAATGACAAGTGATTGTAACAGGATAAAGGATGTTTAGGGGAATTCACTCTGGTAGCTTAGCAGAGGACAGATGGCATGGGTAGAAATGAGAAGTTCAGTGAGTGTGGTGATCTGCCCAAGATTTATGACCTACTTCTTCTAGGATATTTCTTTCTTTTAACCCCAGAAGGTCCTGGTAGGTGTCTTTTCAATCAAGTTGGCTATTAATCCCCCCCCCTCATGGCTGCAGAATGAGATTTCCACAAGGCTGTAGCAGCCATTCTGGGGATAGGAGGTGTACTGTTCTATCTCATGCCATCAGAGGTCCAGACAAAGCCCAGGTTGGGAGTATAACAATGGAGAGGGGCAACTCTGGGACAAGCAAAGGTTGTGGAGGAAGGCCTCCCCAAATCTACTCTGACCTCCCATCCTTAGGAGGGTCCTGAAGGTGGTAGGAGAAGGAAGATGAGGTTTCACAGCCAATTTCAAGGCCATGGTTCAGCTTTGACTTTCCCCTACTCAGCTAGAAGGGCATTTTTGCTCCATCCATCTTGTGAGATGACACAGGCAAAATGGATACCACCCAAAAAGCAAGTGGGGCATTCAGTGAATAAAACAGGGCTTTTCCAGCCCAGACTCACACTGTGCAAGAACAGACCCTCTGATCAAGACAGTGGCTTCAAACTTAAGGTTTCCTTTCCAGGGGGTAACTTGGAGGCTTCTTGTGGAGAAAACCATTTTATTGGTAGGTTCATCAGTCTGGGTCCTATCAAGAGAGAGAAATAAGGAATAAGGAAAGTTTACTATAAAGACTTATCAGCTATAACAGAGGATTAGAGTAACAAGATATTGGGTAGTAAAAAGTAAAGAGAAAGTTAATGAATACAATAGTAGATGTAAGGAGTATTCACTATCCTTAAGGCCGAGATAGAGTGATGAAGAAGAATCCTCCCCAACCCGCCAGGGCTGATCCAGACCTTGTAGGAGAGGGTGCAGCCTTGATCCACTGAATGGCTGAGAAGTCACTGTACTACCCTGTTGGGGGAACTTCCTGGAACTGTCCCCCCTGGAACTTGCTGGAAATCTTTTCTCTAGGGTGCTGAAGAAAGTTGTTCACGGGAAGATGTCTCACCAGAGGCATTCTGCTACTAAACTGCCTTCTTTATGTACGCTTCCCATTTTCTCACACAGAGTATTGAAAAGACATGCGTTTGAGAGTTGAGATTTAATAAAATTAACTATTTTTACAGCTTCATCAAAGACACTCTTAAAAGAAATTGGCCTTTTTTTTTTTTTTATAGTGCAAGTGTGTATGTGGCAGTGAAGAACAAGATGACTACTAGTACAGTTTGGTGTCACTGCCTTGATTTGTGCCAAAGTACCAAAGTTGTACCCAGTGAGCTTCTGCTCCATCTCTGTAAATGTCAATTCAATGAAAGAGGGAAATAACATCTCAACACTATTATCAAAATACTTTTGACCCCGCAGCCTCCCTCCAAGGATCTTTGGAAGTCCCAGGGATCTGTGGAACACCCTTTGAGAACTGCTGGGTTAAATAATTTGGCCAAGTTCCTAGACTAGGAAGTGATGGGGTCAGAATTCAAATATTGGACCCCTGGCTTTGAACGCTTTGCTCTTTCCACCAAACATGTTAGAGATGCCCAATAAATAACATACTTTTTCTTTGTCCAGATTCTTAATAAGTTGAGAAATAAAATAGAAACCGAATTCAGATGTCATTTTTATGACAGTTTGGAGGATGTAGCATTAGGTTGGTCAACCAAGTGGGCTTGTGGGCTTGCTAATACTAAACTCACAAATTAGGCAAACTTGCCCAACAGCCCTGCAGCACTTGGAAATAAGCCCATGTATGGGGTTTGGGTCAGGTGCATTGCCCTCAGAGAGGCAGAGCAAAACATGAGCTCTCTGTGAACTGCTAACTTGCAGGGGTAGAAGGGTAGAGCCAAGCAGAGCATGGTCAGTCCTAAATTTGCCTATCGGATGAGTCTCCTCACCTTCCCAGGAGCAGAGCAAGGCCACTTGTAAGAAGTGGGGGGTATTATCCTCAGGTGTTTAATGCCCTCATATTCCATATTTGATATGCTTCCTCTCCACCTGATGTCTGTAGTCTCACTCCTCCCAGCCAAAGACAGACTTTATATAGCCAATTGCCAGAATTCCACATCATTTTTTAGATATACTCAGCAACCTAACTCCTGCCTTTGCCATCTCTTAACATCAGAGATTAAAAGCAATCAAATGCTTTTTTAGACAAATAAAGCATATTGGAAGCACATAAATAATCCCACCCTTATTAATAGACTATGGTGAGGCTGGGGAAGAAGAGCAGGTTAATCTACAGCTGGGCCTCAAGGGGTCATACATGATGGGGACTCATAGTTCCAGGGCTTAGCTGGTCATAATCTCCAGATCAAGGCACCCAGAAGGGATGAGGCTCTGGGAAGCTGGGCACCCACCAGCCATGTTCATGTGCTTGATATGTGTCCCAGGAATTCAATCCATCAGTTGTCAGTGGAGGAATCCCCAGATGTTTATGCCCACCCTCTAAGAAGGAGCACCTCTGGGCACCTGGGAAAGGTGTTTAGGTGACTAAACAATAAATGAAAGCCCGGGAACAAAATACACCTGACCCACTGCAGAACAGGCGTTCCTGGTGATTAAATATTTGTGCTGTCCCTCTGAACAGCCCTGCACAAACAGCGGGAGCTCTCCTTTCCAAGACTCTACAGCCATTAGCTGTCAGTTACATACTTGTTATGGATTGAATTGTGTCCTCCCAAACTATGTGTAGTAATTCCTAACCTCTGCCTGTGATTATAATCCCATTTGTGAATGAGTTGTCTTTGTTGTGTTAATGAGGCGGGATTAGGTTGCATCAATGAGGATTAGGTTACGTTTATTACGTTAATGCGGCAGGATTAGGTGTCTCTTGAGTCAATCTCTTTTGAGATATAAAAGGGATTAAACAAGCAAAGCAAGAGAAGCAGAGATGGGGGAAGAAAGATGCCAAAGATTGTCCAGGAGCAAAAGCTTAGAAGAGACAAGGATCTTCCTCCAGAGACGACAGAAAGAGAAAAACCCCTCCCCTAGAGGTGGCGCTGTGAATTCAGACTTCTAGCCTTCTAAACAGTGAGAAAATAAATTTCTGTTTGTTAAAGCCATCCGCTTGTGGTATTTCTGTTGCAGCAGCTCTAAGAAACTAATGTACTACCCATCTGTGCTTGTCATGACATCATCTCCTTGATTTTAACACATGGTGTCTTCATGCCTGTGATGCTGCCCAAGTCTACAGATAACTTTATGTTGGTAGCATTTTCGAGGGGCTGCTTCCCTGGGCAGGCAGGAAGACACCTCAATTCTCCAGCCGCTCTCCTCCAGTCACTCCCACAGCACAATTTACTTCCGAAAAGATTTCCTTTCAGATAGTTCATACCTATCATGAATGGGGATTCCCATTGTTGTTGCTGTTGTTAGTTGTCATGGAATTTGTTTGGACTCATGGGGACCCCATGTGTACAGAGTAGAACTCCTCTATCGGGTTTTCAAGGCTGTGACCTTTGGAAGCAGATCACCAGGCCTGTCTTCCGAGGTGCTTCTGGGTGGGTTCAAACCACCAACCTTTCAGCTAGTAGTCATGTGCTTAACCATTTGTGCTACCCAGGAATTCCTAGGTTCCCATTAGGCCTAACCAAAGAGCTTCCCTTTGACCTGCCCTTCCCTTAAAGCATCGCCGCTTGTACTCTCATTAAGAATAACTAAGAGGGACTGCGAGCAAAATGGTGCTCTAGGCAGAAGCACCACGCCATCCCTCCACAGCAAAGATCCAAAAAACTAAGCCAAGCAGAAAACAACAATCCTGAAACCCTAAAACATCAAATGAAGAGATAAAGAACTCAGCCATGCACCAAATGGAGTGAGAAAACTGACAGAGAATGGAGAGTGAGGAGAGATTCATGCAGAGGTCCTCTATCAGCTAACGCAGCGCAGATCCGCCATCTTGGACTCCTATCAGAGACCAGCAATCAGGGTACCAGAAAGCAGCTTCACGGAGCTTCCAGTGGGAGACAAAACAACTGGTAATTTGCAATATACGCTTTCCCACCCCACACCCTTCTTCACCCCCACTCGGCCTCTTCTCCTTCTCGTGGCAACAACCTCTGGTCCGGGAAGCACCAGCTGCTTGGATTCCACCTGCTCGAATGGGCCGGCTCTCTAAGTGTCATTTGTTGGCTGCTGGTGTTGCTTTTTTCCCCTTCTTTTGATTTCTTCCTTACCTGTCACCACCTCCCCCTCCTTTTGCTCAAATACCTGGCTCTGTGCACCATCTTTGCTTCTTCCTGAGGAGCAGCGGAGCTCCGTTCGAGTGTGGAACTGCTTCCCGGTCTGGGTTGCCGCCCTGCTGGGATCCCAGAGCTTTTGTTCGTTTGTTTGTTTTGAATTGTTTATTTTCTTTTCCTTTTCTTGAGTTGGGATCCCTTTCTGGCCAGGCAGTGCTGCGTGGCTTGGAACCTACCCCCTCAGCTTGCACAGACATGCAGAGGGATCCCTGAGAGCATTTCTTTTTTCGGGTTTTTTTTTGGGGGAGGCTCTTCTTGTTCTTTTTTTTTTAAATTTGTTTTGTTTTCTTTTCCCTCTTTTTCCCTTTTTGTTTTTTTTCATTACTCAGTTTCTCATCTCTCTCTATAGTCCTTCTCTTTCTGTTCCCTGAATACCTGGCATTGTATACTTCTACACCTTCTAGCCAGGCTGTATTGCAACACCTGAGAACAACTTCCCCAGACCCCATAGCCACACTGGTGGGATCCCTGGGAACTTTCTGGTTCTTTAACCTTTCAGATTTTTATTTATTCATTCTTTTGTTTTCTTCCTTTTCCCCTTTCTGTTTTTCTCCATTTCATAGTCTCTCATCTCTCCACTCCAACAGCAAGCTCCCCTAGCACTCTTTTTTGTTTGTATGTTTTTGGCTCCTGTTTCTCTCTCCTCTTTCCCATATCCATCTTAGCTCCACACATAACAATCTCCCCACTATATCCTCCCTACCTACACCGTGCGCTTAACGTCACACCACCAAGCAGCACAGGCATGGCTTACTGGAACCTGCCCTGCACTGATTAACAACCAGACCTGCTGGTTGTAGTAAGTGCCACAAACAACCCGTCCCAGTAACTCCTCTTCAGCTAGGCCTGCCCTGCCGTACCATATTTGAGTGACTGACACAGCCAGTTGGAGAAGGAGGTGAAAATTATTGTGCCCACAGATGAGCAAACAACAAAGAACACAGCCCGCCTGCTCAGACATAGCCAAATTTAAAAAAAAAAAGGGACGAAACAAACAAATCTACCAGCAATAAATGAGAAAAATAATTACTGAATGCCCTGAAGACAGCAGACAATATCAAAACATTTACAAAAACAGGACAGGATGGTTCCAGTAGGCATCTAAAATAAAACACCAGATGAATTTCCAGTGGAAGAAAATGCACTAGAACTACCTGACAGAGAATCCTAATCTCTAATACTCAGAATTATCAAGAGCTGAAGCAAAAAGCAGAAAAAATGAGAAAAAATAGACAAATTCATGGAAAATACAGACAAAAAATTGGAACAATTCAGGAAAATAATGCAGGAACAAACTGCCAAAATAAATTCACAACTAGAAATTATCCAAAACCACTATTAGAAATCCAAAAGATAAACAACAAAATTTCAGATATGTGTGGTGTCATACAAGGGCTGAGAAGCAGATTTGAAACAGTGGAAGACAGGATCAATGGAATTGAAGACAAACACTGGATAAAACTCTGAGGAAAACTCAGAAAAAAAAAAACAAAGAAAAATGAAAAGACCTCGAGAGTTATGTGGGATAAAATCAAAAGGAAAAATTTACTAGTGATTGGAGTTCCAGAACAGGGGGAGAAAACAGAAAACACAGAGGATCATTGAAGAACTACTGACACAAAACTTCCCCAAAATCATGAAAGATGAAAAGCTGGCCATCCAAGAAGCTCAACGAACCCCATATAGGAGAGACCCCAATAAAAAATCACCAAGGCATATCATAATCACACTTGTGAAAACAAAGACAAAGAATCCTGAGAGCACCTTGAGAAAAACAAAAAGTCACATACAGAGGAGAAACAATAAGACTAAGCTCAGATTATTCGGAAGAAACCACGCAGGCAAGAAGGCAATGGGA
>NW_004443942.1:0-1298 GCF_000243295.1 Trichechus manatus latirostris
ACAATAAATACCCAAAGCATCTCGGAGTCCACTCCACAGCAGTGGTTTTTTTCTCCCCCCGATGGCTAAATATCTTGTTTAGATAGTGTTGAACGACCGTAGGAGTTTCTGGTCATTTGGAATCCTGGTAACTTGGATTTTCCCTTTTTATTCACAAGAAACTGATTGTGGAAACAGAGTAATTCAGCCAAAGATTCTTACTAGCTGGTTGATTGCTTGATTACATCTGCCCTGTTTCCCATCCTTGGCTTGTGAGTACAGACCACCTTAGAAAGTAATGTGTTCTCAGATGGCAAATAAAAATCAATACTTCAGATTCATTTACCCAAAAAAAAAAAAAAATTCTTACCTCTTAAGAATAAGAACTCACTCATCTTTCAGCAACAATTCTAAAGTCATTGTGGTTATATAGATTGTCATTTATTATTGTTTGCCTTTGGGGATAAATCTCTGAAGATTCTAGAGATTCAAATGTGAATTCAAAAGCACTGTGCAGCATTATATCACATTCTGGAGTGGATATTGAGCAGTTCAGTTCACACAGGATTCTGTAAATTCTCAAGAGGTCAATTTACTCTTTTGTTTCTCCATAGATGTTCATGCATTGTTCCATAACTTTCATTTAATAATTATTGAGGAGTATAATATGAATTGTCTTATACCTAAATATTGGTTCCAAGTTTACTTTGATATTTCTGATTAACGGATACTCAGTACTAAACTTCAGATATAAAAGGTAATCTTAGCTTTATCCATTCTGTATTGTTCATTGATAAATATTTTTTACTAATGTTTATAAGTCATTAAGTACCTTGGGGAATATGAGGTGGAACTTTATGTAAAGTTAAATTTTAAATAACGAGAATTTTTAAGACATGTACATTAATTATTATAGCAAAAGTTAGAAAATACACATCTTGAAAATTGTATAGAGAGCTAAAGTATATAAAGAGGCTTGGAGGACTTCCAGATAAGAAATAGTCTTTCACTCACTGTCAATGCCTCAAGGTGTTGCCTCTTGAGTAGTAATTTACAGTATAGGAAGGATAGTCATGGTAAACAGTTGTCATGGATTGAATTATGTCCCACCAAAAATGTGTGTATCAAATTGGCTGGGCCATGATTCCTGTTATTGCGTGATTGTCCTCCATTTTGTGATTGTAATATTATGTTAAAGAGGATTAGGGTGGGATTATAACACCACCCTTACCCAGGACACATCCCTGATCCAATGTAAAGGGACTATCCCTGGGTGTGGTCTGCACCACATTTTATCTCTCAAGAGATAAAAGGAAAGG
>NW_004443942.1:1998-3838 GCF_000243295.1 Trichechus manatus latirostris
CTGTTCAGCCCACATACAAGGACTGCCCAGATGTGGGGACAGTTAAAGCCCCTAGGGGCAATCCACAACCAGTGGTGGTTGGAATTCAGTGCATAGACATCCTTTCCGACTCTTTAGATGGACAGTTCTGGAAGGCAATCTCTGTGTTTCCCACAGGTCCCAGTGGAATCAAGCTGTTGTGGCAGTGACTTATTACACACCCCTTGTATTGGCTTTTCCTCCTTGGCTGTCTCACCCTCCGTACTTCCTTACTCCTGCTTCCTTGGATCACCTCCCAAGTAAATTAATCACGGCCAAATCTTTGTCCCAAGCTCTGCCTTCCAGGAAACTCAAGTTAAGACAGAGATGTACACCCCCCTTCATTAACAAGACAAGGAGGTTTCTGATTATCACCCAAAGTTTGGTTTATCATCCATGGGACATGAAAAACACAGGGATTGGTGTCTGACTCATGCCTAACATTGAGAAGATGGCTGGATCTGAAGTCAAGTACAGCCTTTGCTGTCACTTACCTCTTGTCCCTTCTCCAACTATAGTACTGTAGGAGCCAGTGGTAGCCTAGTGAGTAAAGGAAGGTGTCTTAGTCACCTAGTACTGCTACAACAGAAATACCACAAGTGGATGGCTTTAACAAAGAGAAGTTTATTCTCTCACAGTACAGCAGGCTAGAAGTCCGAATTCAGGGTGCTGGCTCCAGGGGAAGGCTTTCTCTTCTCTGTCTGCTCTGGAGAAAAGTCCTCGACATCAATCTTCCCTTGGTCTGGGAGCATCTCAGTGCAGGAACCTCAGGTCCAAAGGATGCACTCTGCTCCTGGCACTGCTTTCTTGGTGTTATGAGGTCCCTGTGTCTCTCTGCTCCCCTCTGTCTTTTATATCTCAAAAGAGATTGGCTTAAGACTATCTGATCTTGTAGATCTCATCAGCGTAACTGCCACTAATCCATCTCATTATATCAAAGTGATAGGATTTACAACACATAGGGAAATCACATCAGATGACAAAACAGTAGACAATCGTACAATACTGGGAATCATGACCTAGCCAAGTTGACAGATATGTTTGGGGATCACAATTCAATCCATGACAGAAGGGAAGTACTCATGTGAAAAATTCCTGGAGATACTGACCATGCACTTCTGCCTCCCTTCATATTGCAAGCTACTGAACCTGAGTTAGACACAGTTGGACACAGAGCAATGGGAGCAAAGAGCAGAAATTTTAAATTAGAAGAGACTGAAGTTTTAATTTTAGATTGGTCCTGGATTTTTAATACTAGAAAATGTATGTTAATAATTGAGAGTGGCCCAAAATCTATGGAATATGCCCACGATTTTATCTGGAGGCAGGGAAGAGGAAATTGACAGGGAGGCATGGAAGTGAAAGCAGTGAAAAATTAAATTGCATTTTGTTGGCATCCTACTGAATCTTTTTTCCAGAAATCTTTATATTCTTATTAGAGTGACAACAGGACTTATATTTACTATAGTATTTGTAACTACATATAATGAATATTATCACTTAGATATATGAGCTTATTTTGAGGGGTTCTCAATCAAATATTTTCTTATGAATAATTTACATATAAATAAGTGTAGAAAATAATTAAGCTCAAACCTAGTTGTGTAAGGAAAACGTAGTATTACCATAGTTACATGAATGCTCATAAGGGAAGATAGACTCAGCAGACTTTACTTCCTTTGTATAAGTCAATGAGAAAGCTATGAGTGAGTCCAGGGAAATGAGGGACTCACCATATTCTGCAACTGTGACAGGACAGTAATTTGGACACAGTTCTGAGTATCCAGCAGTAATATGGTCAGGGGGGATTTGTATGGTGTTT
>NW_004443942.1:4160-26693 GCF_000243295.1 Trichechus manatus latirostris
TAAGTTTTGATATTTTATCTAAATTGCTGAAATATTAACTATAGGTAAACTGAAAATTAAGCCACATGTATTTTCATCCTGAGGGCAACCGCTAAAAAAGTACTGCAAAGAGATATACCTAAAGCCAATGGATAAATTAGAATGGAATTTAAATTTTCTTTCAAATAACCCAAAGGAAAGCAGGAAAGGGAAAGTGAGGAACAACAACAAAAAAAAAAACCCTGATAAAGAGCATCTATGCAAAACCTTCAGCTAACATCATTATAATGGTAAAATATTGAGTGACTTCCTTCAGTGTTTGGGAAAAAGCTAAGGAGATCCATTCTCATCACTTCTATTCAGCATTTTACTGAATGTTTGAAGCATTGAGATAAGGCAATGAAAAGTAATAAAAAGAATGAAGCTGAGCTAAGAGGAAGCAAAATTGTCTCTATTTGCAGGTAACTGTTCATGCAAAAAATGCTAAGAAATCTACAAAACGCATACTAGAGCTAATTTAGTAAGATTGCAACATACAAAGTTAATAAACAAAAATTAATTTTATTTTCACATACTAGAAGCAAACAATGAAAGAGGTATTTCCAATGAGTAAGTCATTTGTTTTGCAGAGTTCCTTCATGCGATCTCCAGCATTGTTGTTCCTATCACCGATGCCATATTTTTCAACTTCTGTTCCTTCTTCTTTGTTTCTAACTTTTGTATTCCAATCACCAGTAATTATCAATGCATCTTGATTGCATGTTTGATCAATTTCAGACTCAGCAGTTCTTAAAAATCTTCAGGTTTTTGATGTTTGGCATTCGTGGTTGGTGCATCAATTTGAAGAAGAGTCCTATTAACTAGTGCCTTGTAGGCAAATGGATATTAGCCTATCACTGACAGCATTGTATTTCAGGATGGATCTTGAATTGTTCTTTTTGAAGTGAATGCAATGTCATTTCTCTTCAATTTGTAGTTCCTAGCATAGTAGACCATTTGATTGTCACATTGAAAATAGCCAATACCAGTCCATTTCAGTTTACTAGGATATCGATCTTCAAGCCTTCATTTCCTTTCTGACCACTTCCAGTTTTCCTTGAGTCATACTTTGTACCTTCCACGTTCCAATTATTAATGGATATTTGCAGCTGTCGTTTCTCATTTTGAGTCTTATTCCATTCACATTATTAAGGTCACTCTACTTGGAGGAGGCTGCTCTTCCCAAGTTATATTTTAAGTACTTTCCAACCTGAAGTGCTCATCTTAAAGCACTGTATCTAACAGTGTTCTGTTATTATCCATAAGATTTTCATTGGCTAATTTTCAGAAGTATGTCACCAGGCCCTTCCTCCTAGTCTGTCTTAGTCTGGAAGTTCCACTGAAACCTGTCCACCATGGGTGACTGTCATGGAAGAATTGTGTCCCCTCAAAATATGTGTATCAGTGTGGTTAGGCCATGTGTGATTGTCCACCATTTTGTTATCTGATGTGATTTTCCTATGTGTTGTAAATTCTGTCTCTATGATGTTGATGAGCTGGGATTAGTGGCAACTATGTTAACGAAGCAGGACTCAATCTACAAGATTGGATTGTGTCTCCAGCCAATCTCTTTTGAGATATAAAAGAGAGAAGCAAGAAGAATGACATGGGAACCTCTACCACCAAGAAACAAGAGCCAGAAAATAGGGCATCTTTTGGACCCCGGCATCCCTGTGCTGAGAAGCTCCTCGACTGGGAAAGATTGATGACAGTGATCTTCCTCCAGAACCAGCAGAGAGAGAAAGCCTTCCTCTGGAGATGACACCCTGAATTTGGACTTGTAGCCTACTAGACTGTGAGAAAGTAAATTTCTCTTTGCTAAAGCCATCCACTTGTGGTATTTCTGTTATACCAGCATTCAGTGACCAAGGCAGTGACCCTGCTGGTATTTGAAATATTGGTGGCACAGCTTCCAGAATCATAGCAACACACCAGCCACTACAGTACAACAAACTGACAGAAGGGTGGTGGTATTACATTTGAGTATGTATAATAAAGCATCTGTCAGTTTGTTGTACTGTGGTGGCTTGTGTGTTGTTGTGATGCTGGAAGCTATGCCACTGGTATTTCAAATACCAGCAGGGTCACCCATAATGGACAGGTTTTAGCAGAGATTCCAGACTAAGACAGACTAGGAAGAAGGATCTTGTGGTCTACTTCTGAAAAAATTGGCCAGTGCATATCTTATGAATAGCAGCACAACAACACTGTCTGATATAGTGCCAGAAGATGAGCCCCTCAGTTTAGAAGGCACTCAAAATATGGCTGGGGAAGAGCTGCCTCCACAAAGTAGAGTCAACCTTAATGACGTGGATGGAATAAAGCTTTCAGGACTTTCATTTGCTGAATGGCACAATTCATAATGAGAAGAAACAGCTGCAAACATCCACTAGTAATGGGAACGTGGAATGTATGAGGTATGAATCTAGGAATGTTGAAAGTCATCAAAAATGAAATGGCATGCATAAAGATCAATATCCTAGGTATTTGTGAGCTGAAGTAGACTGGTATTGGCCATTTTGAATCAGACAATCATATGGTCTACTATGCCAGGAATGACAAATTGAAGAGGAACGGCGTCACATTCATTGTCAAAAAGAACATTTCAAGATCTAGCCTGAAGTACAAAGCTGTTAGTGATAGGTTAATGTCCATATGCTTACAAGGAAGACCAGTTGACACAACTATTATGCAAATTTATGCACTAATCACCAATGCCAAAGATGAGGAAACTGAAGACTTTTACCAACTTCTACAGTTGGAAATTGATCGAACATGCAATCAAAATGCATTGATAATTACTGGTGATTGGAATGCGAAAGTTGGCAACAAAGAAGGATCAGTATTTGGAAAACATGGCCTTGGTGATAGAAACAACACTAGAGATCACATGATAGAATTTGCAAGACCAATGATTTATTCATTGCAAATACCTTTTTTCAGCAACATAGACGACAACTATGCATATGGACCTCAACGGATGGAACATACGGATCATATTGATTACAGCTGTGGGAAGAGATGATGGAGAAGCTCAGTAACATCAGTCAGAACAAGGCCAGGGGCCAACTGTGGAACAGACCATCAATTGCTCATATGTAAATTCAAGTTGAAGCTGAAGAAAATTAAAACAAGTCCACGAGAGCCAAAGTACAAACTTCAGTACATCACACCTGAATTTGGAAACCATCTCAACAATAGATTTGAAGCACTGAATACTAATGACCAAAGATCAGAAGAGTTGTGAGATGACATCAAGGGCATCATACATGAAGAAAGAAAATGGTCATTAAAGAGACAGGAAAGAAAGAAAAGACCAAAATGGATGTCAGAAGAGACTATGAAACTTGCTCTTGAACATAGACTGGCTAAAGCGAATGGAAGAAATGATGACATGAAAGAGCTGAAGAGAAGAGTCCAAAGGCCGGCTGAAGAAGACAAAGTAAACACAGAAGAAAATATTCTTTGGTGGTTACAAGGGTGAGGAGGAAGGGTGAGGGTTATTCACTAACTAGATAGTAGACAAGAATTATCTAGGTGAAGGCAAGGACAGTACACTCCACAGGGAAGTCAGCACAACGGGACTAAACAAAAGCTAAGAAGTTTCCTGAATACAATAAAAACACTTCGAGGGACAGAGTAGCAGGGGCAGGGGTCCAGGGACCATGCTTTCAGGGGACATCTAGGGTAACTGGCATAACAAAGTTTTTTAAGAAAATATTCTGCATCCTACTTTGGTGAGTGGCGTCTGGGGTCTTAAAAGCTAGCAAGCAGCCATCTAAGATACATCAATTGGTCCCAACCACCTGAAGTAAAGGAGAATGAAGAACACCAAATACATAAGGAAAGTAGTAACCCAAGAGACAGAAAGGGTCATATAAACCAGAGACTTCATCAGCCTGAGACCAGAACTGGATGGTGCCCGGCTACCACCAATGACTGCCCTGACAGGAAACACAACAGAAGTCCCTGATGGAGTGGGGGAAGGGTGGGATGCAGAACTCAAATTCTAGTAAAAAGACCAGACTTAATGGTCTGACTGAGACTGGAGGAACCCCAGAAAGCATGGCCCCTGGACTCTCTGTCAACCCAGAACTAAAACAATTCCCAAGGCCAACTCTTCAGAGAAAGATTGGACTGGACTGTGGGACAGAAAATGATACTCATGAAGACTGTGCTTCTTAGCTCAAGTAAATACATGAGACTAAACAGGCAGCTTCTGTCCAGATGTGAGATGAGAAGGCAGAGAGGGTTAGGAGCTGGTTGAAAGGACACGGGAAATCAGGGGTGGAAAGGAGGAGTGTGCTGTCACAGTATAGGGAGAGCAATTAGGATCACATAACAATGTATGTATAAATTTTTGTATGAGAGACTAACTTGAATTGTAAACTTTCACTTAAACTACAACAATAAAAAAAGAAAGTACAAGTGTGAAAGAAAAAAAAAAGACAAAATAAAGTATTATAATGAAATGTGCAAAGAGCTGGAGTTAGAAAACAAAAAGGAAGAACATGCTCAGCATTTTTCAATCTGAAAGAAGTGAAGAAAAATTCAAGCCTCGAGTTGCAGTATTGAAGTATTCTATGGGCAAAATGATGAAGCATCAAAAGAAGATGGAAGGAATACACAGTCACTGTACCAAAAAGAACTGGTCAACATTCAACCATTTCAGGACGTAGCATATGATCAAGAACTGATGGTACTGAAGGAAGAAGTCTAAGCCACACTGAAGTTTTGGCAAAAAACAAGACTCCAGGAATTGATGGAGTACCTACTGAGATGTTTCTACAAATGGATTCAGTGCTGGAAATGCTCACTCATCTATGCTAAGAAATTTTGGAAAACAGTTACCTGGCCAAAGAAAAGTGATCCAGCAGAATGTGGAAATTATCGAACAATATCATTACTATCACATGCAAGTAAAATGTTACTAAAGATAATTCAAAAATGTTTGCAGCAGCACATTGACAGGGAACTTCCAGAAATTCAAGCTGGATTCAGAAGAGGATGAGGAATGATATCATTGCTGATGTCCGATGGGTCTTGGCTGAAAGCAGAGAATTCCTGTGTTTTATTGACTGTGCAAAGGCATTCAACTGTGTGGATCATAACAAATTATGGATAAAATTGCAAAAAATGGGAATTCCAGAACACTAAATTATGCTCATGCAGAACCTGTATATAGACCAAGAAGCAGTCATTCGAACAGAATAAGGGAGTACTGCATGGTTCAAAACCAGGAAACGTATGTGTCAGGGTTGTATTCTTTCACCATACTTAAACAATCCGCATGCTGAGCAAATAATCTGAGAAGCTGGACTATGTGACGAAGAACAGGGCATAAGGACTGGAGGAAGACTCATTAACAACCTGCAATATGCAGATGACACAACCTTGTTTGCTGAAAGTGAAGAGGACTTAAGCACTTACTGATGAATGTCAAAGACTACAGCCTTAAGTATGTATTACACCTTAACATAAAGAAAACAAAAATCCTCACAAATGGACCAATAATCAACATCATGATAAACGGAGAAAAGATTGAAGTTGTCAAGGATTTCATTTTACTTGGATCCACAATCAATGCCCATGGAAGCAGCAGTCAAGAAATCAAACAACATGTTGCGTTGGGCAAACTGCTGCAAAAGACCCCTTTAAACTGTTGAAAAGCAAAGATGTCACTTTGAGGACTAAGGTGAACCTGATCCGAGCCATGGTATTTTCAATCGCCTCATATACATGTGAAAGCTGGACAATGAATAAGAAAGACCAAAGAGGAATTGACACCTTTGAATTGTGGTGTTGGCAAAGAATATTATATATACCACGGACTGAAAGAAGAATGAATAGGTCTATCTTGGAAGAAGTACAGCCACAGTACTCCTTGGAAGCGAGGATGGTGAGACCCCGTCTCAAGTACTTCGGAAATGTTATCAGGAGGGATCAGTCCTGGAGAAGGACATCATGCTTGGTAAGGTATAGGGTCAGCAAAAAAGAGGAAAACCCTCAACGAGATGGATTGACACAGTAGCTGCAACAATGGGCTCAAACATAGCAATGATTTTGAGGATGGTGCAGGACCGGGCAGGGTTTCATTCTGCTGTACATAGGGTCGATATGAATTGGAACCAACTCGACGGCATCTAAAAACAACAATGAAGTGTATGAAAGTCCTCATTCCCACGTATGCATTGACTCTGTCTTATGACAAGTTTTCCAAAAGTGGAGCCTTAGACAACAATTCTTATGCAAGTGATTCAGTGAAGAAGGGCTCTCAGGTGAAAACTGTTAGTGAATGAAATAGGGGAGGAGCCAGACAAAGATGTGGGGTCAGCTGAAGTGTAACTTCAGCCTAGTTTTACATGGAGCCTTAGATCATAAATGGCACCTCAGAGCTGTCATATCCTGAGGCAAGGAGGTAGGTTTGTTTGTTTCATTTTCTAATCATTGTGTCAGTCAGTTATTGGCCATGGGCCACCCTAGTGTGAGGGCATCTACTTCCAAATAGTTTCAGTCAATTGTATTTCTAAAAAGCATACAGCTATGAGCTGTTAGCAGCAAGCTCTCAAAGAAACTGGGGCATGTGCCCACCAGCCTGGTAAAGAAGATCTAGAAAGGGTAGAAAAATAATCTACCTACCTTCAAAAAGTCCCAAATTATTGTTATATGCAACTACAGTAAAACCTGTGAGAGCCAGAACTCTATGGGACTGCCTGGTTTTTTTGGGTCTCACAAGTTTTCTGCCTTTGATAGGGTGCAGTCTTATCACTTTTCTGTCACTCTCCATTAGTGGAAAATATTTGCGTTTTCCTTCTCTCACAGGTTTCCACCTTACACAGGTTGTGACTTTTGCAGGTTTCACTGTCCTAGACTGCTAAACCACATCTATTAGAATTGAGGTTTTGGTACCCAGTGGAGACCATGCCAAGTAAATGTCTCTCTGTATAGAATTCCTTCTTCAAGGCTATAATTTCTGTGTGGGTTTGTTATATATTATGCAAGCAAAGGGCATCTTGGATGAGATGGCATTTGTGAATAGGCAACATTTTGGAGGATGAAGTCAGGGAAAGGGCATTTCAGACAGAGGGAACAGACTACAGAGCAAGGAAAGTGCAAAACTTAATCAGCAGACAGTGAGTTGACTGGTTTGCCTGAAGAATTGATGTTATAAGAGTGGATTTTGGAGATAAGACTTGATAATACATTAGGTTTAGTTGGTGGAAGAATTTGACTGCCAAACTGATGAGAGAGGCAATTAGGAGCCATTTTTGGATATCACCAATGGCAGTGCAGTAACTGGGGATTTGGGTGAAAGCGGTTTTTCTTTCTCAGCAAGTTCTTCTATAGCAGAGTTGCCTGATTAGAAAGCAATCATAGTGATCAAACTGTGTGTTCATTTTCTTCCCACCCACTTTCTTCTGACTGATTCCCCAGGTAATATCTTCTCATAACACACCATTCTCTTGCCCTGCGAATAGGGCAGAAGAGACCTGAGGGACTTGGCAAATTTTCAGTATTATAACGTAAATAACATTGTACAGGAAGTAAAATATGCCAGAGAGAATCATCTACCTTCCAAGATATATTTTTAACAAGTTGAATTTCAATCATTTTCATTGTTATTCAGAAAAATAAGAACAAATATCACTGAAAAGTCTCTATGGTATGTCAAGATTTAAAAAGTAAGTTTGCTGGCATCACATTGGGTGGTAGATCCACAGAGAACAAGACTCATGGCATTTAAAAGGGTGATCTCCAGATAATGATCTCCAGTGGCCCCAGAACTCTCATTAAAATCTTCATGGAACTCAGCTCCATCCTTAAGGAAAGGAGAAAACACTGCCTTTTATGTTATTGAAAAATCATAATTTCAGGCACAGCGTGGACTTACCACAGAATTTTGAGGGCAAATTGGTCTAAAAGTTATGCCTGAATTATAGACATATGGAATCACAGGAAGAACTCCAGAAAGCCATACATTAGTTGTAGGACTGTAAGTTATCCCTATAGCCTAATTACCTCATGATGTTAAGAGAATAGAAAATGATTGTCCTGTAGAAAGTAGGAATTTTAGTTTTCTATTCTTCTTCACAAAAAACATTGTTGTATGTCTTTAATAACCACCCTGGTGGCATAGTGGTTAACAGCTACAGGTGCTAACCAAAAGGTCAGCAGTTTGAATCCACCAAGTAAGTGCTCCTTGGAAACTCTGTGGGGCAGTTCTACTTTGTCCTACAGGGTCTCTATGAGTCGGAATCGACTTGATGGCAATGAGCTTGGTTTTGGTATAGATGTTAAGAGCTTGTTAGAGTATACTGAAGAAATGATGGGTTAAATTAAGAATGTTATTAATTCTCTATTCCTGGAAGAGGTGGAACCCAGAAAACTACATGAGACAAGATTTGAAGAACTGAAAAGAGAATAGCATGGCAAACTCAAGGCAAAATTCAGGTGTGGAAAGAGGGCAGCTTGGACAAAACAAACAGAAGAGCTTACACAGGGTTATAGGCATCTTGCTCTGCAGTGTGTGCAAGGGTCATTGGGAAGAATAAAAATACAGTCATAATGGCATATCCTCTATCACTACTGCACTTGAGTAGTATGAGGAAAGCACTAAGAATAATTTTGCAAACTACAAAAAAAAAAAAAGAAAAACCGAACCCACTGCTGTTGACTCAATTCTGACTGTAGGACAGAGTCGAACTGCCTTACAGGGTTCCTAAAGCTGTAAATCTTTATGGAAGCAGACTGCCACATCTTTCTCCCACAGAGTGGTTGGTGGGTTCAAAACCACCAGCCTTTCGGTTAGCAGCCAAGCATTTAACCACTTCACCACCAGGGTTCCTATGCAAACTACACATACCCTGACATCCTGTAGATTCAGAGGCTTGCCCAAACTTGTGGTTGGTGTGGGTGAGTATATACTATTTTGATAAAGTTCCTCTAGTGATTCTGATATGCCCCTTGGAAGCTGGCCACTTAAGTAGGAGTAAGTGTGATTTGTCAAGGATAGTATCTTGAATGAGAGGTTGATAATCGCTTTCTCCTATACTCTAAGCAGATCACTTCTGGAGTTTTGAGAAATGTTGTTGTTGTTCTCCATTCTTAAATTTAATTAAGCAAACACGTAGTAAGCATCTATACATGTATTCACATTGCTAGGTGACATGCTTTGCCCTCATGATTCTTAAAATCTATTTAGAGAGCAGCCAACTATCTTCAGTACATTTCCAAATGAAATGAATGCTAAGTAGAGCAAACAATGAACTGAGGAGGAATTAGTAAATATAAGAAACAATCATGGAAGTCTTGCTTCCTGAGAGGATGGGCTTCCATTCATTCCTATAGTCAGTAAACTAACCTTACTCAAAGACCTGTATTCATTAGCTTAGGCTGCAAGTTGGGGGATACAAAATGTTAAACTAAGTCTCTTCCCTGGCTAGTGTAGGTGTCAAGCTTTTAAAAGACTTCATCACAATAAAATAGGGTACATATCTAAAAGAAGAAATGACTAAACAGATAGGGAGGCCTCCTTCGGGTGGTGACATTTGAATTATCTTTTTAAGAAAGCTAGGTTTTAGTAGGTAGACAAGGGCAGGAAGGACATTGTAAGTTAGGGAAAACAACGTGTACAAAGTAGAAGAGCCATGAAAGGACATGCCATGTTTGGGAAACAGTGGTATGTTCCCTGTATGGAGAAGGTTGGTGGCAGGAGATGAACCTGGATAGGTAAGACCCTGAATGCCATGCTAGAGCACTTGCACTTGGGGACGACATATAATTGACTAGCCAAGCAAGTGGGTTTGCAGATTTCTCACTGCCTTGCTGTGAGTATGAGCTCCTCCACTTATCAACTATGTCACCTTTGGAAAATTACATAACTAAGCCATAATTTTTTCATTACACACATGGGCATAACAAAACTATTTATCTCTTAGGGTAGCTGTGAGGATGTATGAGACTGTATAACTGAAGCACGCAATAAAGCTTAGAAGTTATTAGTATCAATTAACAATAAGCAAAAGAGATCTGTAATGAAGACAAGTAGCACGATCATAGATTTGACATATCTGACTTTAAAAGCCGGTAGTAGGTGAAGGATATGACTGGGAGAGGAAGAGACTAGAGAGTTGCAATAGTTTAAATGAGTGGCAAAATAGGATTCAGAAGACATTTTTTGGAGGGGAGGTGGGTGGTTTAGGATCCTGGAATCTTGAAAATTTGGCCAACAAGAGAGAATGAGGAGTCAATAGAATCCAAGCGAGTGTCTGAAAGATGAGTAAAAGTCTCATAGAAAGTGAAATAGAGTAGAGAAATTTGAGGCAAAGGGAACACCATGTGCAAAGTCACAGAGCATGGAGGTTCATGATGTGTTTGGAAAATAAAGGATACTATTGTCTGAGCCAGGAGTGCCATCTTGGGATTAGTTTGTGAACAGCATCAAATGCCATACTGGGATATTGGAATTTCACCCTTTAAGCGGTGTGTAGCTATTCATTTTTTTTTTTTTTTAATGTTATTAGTCAATTGGTACATCCTGTGTTCCTTAACATCTGGTCATAGTGTGGTACATGAAGTAAACATATGAGAGATTTGTGAATAATACACACCTAAGAAAGTATCATATTCACCCGTGGGACAGACAAGACAATGGCAAAAGGAATAAAAAAGAAGAGATATAGGCAAACAGCATTTTGGAAGTGATTATTGTGTGTAACAGATGAGGAAGGAGTAAAAAATGGAGTCTGATGGTAGCTCTCACTGATGACTACAACTAAAATAGGAGATAGAGGAGGAAACTTGCATATATGGGGAAATATGACCTGTTCTTTCTGAAAATCTTGCTTTCAGTGCTTGGAGGACAGGCACTGGAGATGTGCCAGAGGAGTTTGGAGACTTTTTTAGTAGAGGCTGGAATTGGAGAATTACAAGTTAAGTGGTAGCTGAAGCAATAAGAATGGAAAAGATTTTCCTTTAGAGTAAATACACTAGGAAACTTTGAGAGGAAAGAGAGTTTGCATCGAGAGTCTTAGAAGCCAAGCTATATGGGGCTTTTTCGAAGGTAGCTTGGCAAGATGAGTTTCCCACCTCGGAGTCTGTATTCGCCGTTTCCTGTACCTGTAATGCTTCCCTCCTGGTGTTTGTGTTATCTGCTTTTTCATTCTAGTTTCCTTTTAAGTATGTTACTTCCTCAGAAAGATTTTTCCTGTCTCTACAAACCAAAGTAATTAAGCCCTCTCATAGCATAGAAATACTGTGCGTCTGATTCCAGTGTTGTGGTTCCCATGCTTCAAATTGCCTGGATATCATAGGTAGTCAGTCAATACATGTTGAGTTAATTTATGAACTCTCATAGTCGCTTAACTTCGCTTTCATCTTTTGTAAAATCAGAATGAAAATTCTTACCACATAGACTTGTGAGGATTAAATGAAGATAGCTCTGTCTAACACTCAGCATATTGCCGGGAACATTTTATGTATTGGGTAGGGTCTGGTTACCCAGTCTGACTCCTCTAATAGTCTTTGTCCAGAACTGCAGTGCAGATAGAAGATAGTAACTCTTCAACTAAGGATATATTTTCTTCTTTTGTCTTTAATCTTTGTGGAACCTACAAAATAATTTTCAACAGTGCTTCTCTCTTTCTCCCACCTCTTCATTTCCAACCCATTTGTTCACATTATTTTTCTATTCCTTCACCTTTAACGGTGTCTGAAGCTAAAATAAATTAAAAAAAAAAAAAAATCTGTGGACACTTCTTATCACTTTTCTTCCCTCATCTCTCACATGGAGTTAGTGTTTAATGGACAATAGAAACAGAAATATGACTTTTGATCTGAAGAACTTGAGTTGATTCTTTTCATGTCTGTACTGCAAAGAAAACCATTTAACCTAGTATACTGTTATGTATTGAATTATGTCCCCCAAAAATATATGTTATAAATCCTAACCTCTGTGCCTGTGATTATAATCCCATTTGGGAATGGGTTGTCTTTGTTACGTTAATGAGGCAGGATTAGTGTAAGGTGTATCTTTAGTCAATTTCCTTTGAGATATAAGAGATTAAATAAGCAAGCAGAGGAGATGGGGGAAGAGAGATGCCAAGCCACATGAAGACTGCCCAGGAGCAGAAGCTCAGAAGAAACAAGGACTTTCCTCCAGAGCCTACAGAGAGAAAAAGCCTTCCCGTAGAGACAGCACCCTGAATACGGACCTCTAAAGCCTCCTAAACTGTAAGAAAATAAATTTCTGTTTGTTAAAGCCATCCACTTGTGGTATTTATATTATAGCAGCTCTCAATAACTAAGACATGTATCAACTAGAAAGTGTTTTGAAGGTTCTGCTAAAAAACTCAAAAGTTGATCAGAATATCATGACCAGAATACACAATTTGGGAAGAAGGTATCTCTGAAATATTTTGGCTCCAAGATAGTCTGTTATATTGTATTAGGCATTTGGAAAAGAATATCAATGAGAACTTCTTAAGAACTTCAAAATTATTGATATGTCTTAAGAAATGTTGTCTTAAGAACCATTGATAATGTATGTGCCAAACTACAGTTGTTACCATGGATAGGAACCCAGAAGAAGTTACAAGTTAAATTCATTTATCTGATCTACTGACTGTCATAATGCTCATTCTTATAGCCACTGTATAGTAGGGAGCACCTCTGAAGATAGAATTAAAATGTCAAAGTTCTTTCAGAAATGTTTCCTCATTCCCTCTAGACTTTTAAAAATGTTATTTTGATTTTATTTATTCAATCAGCTGTTTACTAAGCACTACTAAGTGACAGGATACCATTAGATTACACAAAAACGTGGATAAGAACACAAGCACTTTTATTCATGTTTTCCTCCTTTCACGCAGATTCTGACTATAGAGGAGAGAAAGGAGTGCTTAGGTGAGTGACTTCCGAGGAGATAGTTGGGCTCACTCTATGGAATTTATACAGATTCTCCTACAAGAATCTTTCTTCTCTTCACTCAGACACCTGACCTTGATTTCAGCCAGATGCACCTAGCTTCCTTATCTCAGGCTATCACATTAAGAGTTGTCTTGCCCTGGTCTGGAAGCCCTTGATTAAAGTCCAGTTGACATTAGTGCAGAAGGAGCACTTTAAAATTGCCTCAGTGTCTTGACCTCAAGCACATCTGCACCTTGTGCGAAATAGCTGTTGAGCCTACCAGGAGGATGGACAATCATACAACAGTGACCACATTCCTTCTGTGGGGATTTTCCAGTTTCCCAGACCTACAGGGTCTCCTCTTTGTGGTGATTTTCTTCTCCCATGTGGCCATCCTAGCTGCAAATGTGTCCATCATGGTGGCCATCAAGCTCAGTCACAGCCTTCACACTCCCATGTACTTTTTCCTCTGTGGCCTATCCTTTTCAGAAACCTGTGCCACTATGGTAATCATTCCGCACACACTGGTGGACTTGCTATCAGACAGCAAAACCATTTTTCTTCCTCAATGTGCTACACAAATGTTTTTCTTTTTTGGCTTGGCAGCCAACAACTGCTTCATCATGGCCGCCATGTCCTATGACCGTTACACTGCTACCCACAACCCATTGAACTATCACATGCTGATGACTTGCAGCATCTGCTGTCAGGTGATGATGGCCTCTTTTGTGGTTGGGTTCTTGGTTTCTCTATGCATTGTCATCACTGTATTCAACTTGTCATTTTGTGACTCCAAAATCATCCAGCACTTCTTCTGTAACATCTCACCCATGGTCTGCCTTGCTTGTGATTACACTTTTATTCATGAAATATTTATTTTTGTGCTCTCTGCCTTTGTGCTGGTGGGCATCTTGATTTTGATTATGGTTTCCTATGTCTTCATTGTGTCCATAGTTGTAAAGATGCCTTCTGCAAAAGTAGGTATAAAGCCTTCTCAACCTGCTCTTCCCACCTCACTGTAGTGTCCATACACTATGGATTTGCTTCCTTTGTCTATTTGAAGCCCAAGATCAGTGGATCATTTGGTGAAGATATGCTATGACATATACAGTGCTGACACCTCTGCTTAACCCCATCGTTTATAGTTTAAGAAACAAAGAAATGCAGATAGCCCTAAGGAAAGTAATAGGTAATGAAAAAAGGTTTATTCCTCTTCTACAAAAAGGTAACAAATAGTAAATGAAAGAATTCTTAACATTTAAGATATTTACATGATTTAGAAGATGAGGTTTGGGACTTTTAGAGTTGATTATATTTAAATGAGATTTTGTGTTTAGATTTGATGCTGGAATGGGTTAATACTTCAGGGAATATTGAGAAAGGGTGAATATATTTTGCACATAGGAAGGATGTGAATTTTGGTTGGTCAGAGGATAGACTGTTATGGCTTGAATTGTGCCCCTACCCCAAAAGATATGTTGTAGTCCTAATTCTTGGAACTTGTGAATGTGACCTTATTTGGAAATAAGGTCTTTACAGACATAATTAAGTTAAGATGAAGTCATACTAGATGAGGTTGGGCCCTAATCCGATGACTGGTGTTCTTATAAGAAGAGGGATATTTGAACATGGAAACACACAGGGAGAATGCCATGTGAAGACAGAGGTAGAGACTGGAATGTTGCATCAACAAGGCAAGGAATACCAAGAGCTGCCGGCAACCAACAGAAGATAGAAGAGGCAAGGAAGGATCATTCCTTAGAGCCTTTAGAGAGATCCTGGCTCTGTTGATGCTTTGACTTTGGACTTCTAGCTTCTGTAAGTGGTGAAAACTGTTAAGTACTCAATTACTAGCTGAAAGGTTTGCAGTTTGAACCCACCCAGAGGTGCCTTGGAAGACAAACCTAGCAACCTACTTCCAAAAGGTCACAGCCTTGAAAACTTTATGGATCAATTCTATTGTGCACACATGGAGTTGCCATGAGTCGGAACTGACTCGAAGACAACGATCTTACTTATCTAGTGCTGCTGTAACAGAAATACCACAAGTGGATGGCTTTAACAAACAGAAGTTTATTCTCTCACAGTCTAGCAAGCTAGAAGTCTGAATTAAGGGCTCCAGCTCCAGAGGAAGGCCTTCTCTCTCTGTAGGTTCTGGAGGAAGGTCCTTGTCATCAATCTTCCCCTGGTCTAGGAGCTTCTCAGTACAGGGATCCTGAGTCCAAAGGACCCGCTCTACTCCTGGCACTACTTTCTTGGTGGTATGAGGCCCCCCATCTCTCTCCTCGCTTCTTGCTTTTATATACCAAAAGAGATTAACTCAAAATACAGTCTAATCTTGTAGATTGAGCCCTACCTCATTGACATAACTGCCTCTAATCCTACTTCGTTAACATCATAGAGGTAAGATTTACAACACATGGGAAAATCACATCAGATGACAAAATGGTAGACAACCAACCACACAATACTGAGAATCATGGCCTAGCCAGGTTGACACACATTTTGGGGGAGACACGATTCAGTCAATAACACCAACTAACAACAAGTCTCCAGAACTTGAGAGAATAAATTTCTGTTGTTCTAAGCCATCAGTTTGTGGCTACTTTGTTATTGAAGCCCTATACAAGGTGAAATTCCCACAACATAAAATCAATCATTATCCATTTTAAAGTGTGCAATTCAATAGAATTTAGTACATTCACGATGTTGTGCAACCATCACATCTATCTAGTTCCAATACATTTTCAGCATGCCAGAAATGAAACTCCATACCTGTTAAACAGTCACTGCTCATTCCTTCTTGCTCCCAGTCCCTTTAAACCATCAGTCTGCTTTCTGTCTCTATAGATACACCTTTTCTGAATGTTTCATATAAGTGCAATCATAAAATATGTGACTTTTTGTGTCTGGCTAATTTCACTTGTAATGTTTTTGACATTCATCCACATTGTAGCATGTATCTGTACTTTTTATGGCTGAATAATATTCTAACGTACATATATTCCATGTATCTGTCTATTGTGAATAGTCCTACTGTGAACATTTGTGAACACATACTTGTTTGAAAACCTATTTTCAATTCTTTGGGATTTATACCTAGAAGTGGAATTGCTGGGTCATATGATTATTCTGTGTTTAACATTTTGAGAAACTACCAAATTGTCTTCTACAGCAGCTGTGTCGTTTTGTATTCCCACCAACAATCTATGAGAGCTTCAATTTATCCACATCTTAGCCAAGACTTGTTACTTTCTGGTTTTTGTTTGTTTGTTTTATGGTCAACTTAGTGAGTATGAAGTGGTTTCTCATTGTGGTTTTGATTGCATTTCACTAATGACTAATGACATTGAGCATCTTTTCATGTGCTTATTGCCTTTTTGTATATCTTCTTTGGAGAAATGTCTATTAAAGTTCTTTGCCCATTTTTCATTGGGTTGTTTGTTGTTGCTCTTGAGTTTTAGGAATTTTTATGTATTTTGGGTACTATTATCAGATATATGATTTACAAATATTTTCTTTCATTCTACTGGTGTGTCTGTACTTTCTTGATAGAGTCCATTGATGCACAAAAGTTTTTCATTTTGATGAAGTCTAATTTATCTTATTTTTTCTTTTGTTGCTTGTGCTTTTGGTGTCGTATCTAAGAAACCATTTCCAATTCCAAGGTCATGAAGATTTACATCTATGTTTTCTTCTGTTTTAAATATTTAGCCATTACTTTTAGGTCTTTGATCCATTTTGATTTTTGTACATGGTGTGCAGTAAAGATCCAAAGTTATTCTTTCGTATGTTGATTCTCTCATCACTATTTTTTGAAGACACTGTTCTTTCCCAACGAATGGCCTTGGCACCTTTGTAGAAAACACATTAACCATGGATGTATGAGTTTGTTTCAGGACTCCCAAGTCTGTTTCATTAACCTATTTTAATAAAATACTTTGTTCAGTAATAATTCAAACAAATTTTGAAACTTAATTGGAATGGGTAAATTTCTGGAAAAAATAGACAAAAGGAATAGACATTTACAATATACCAATTTCCATGGAAATATTTCAGAAATTTGTTAAAGAGCTATTCTCCCCCATCCCCATCAAAGCATTAGGCTAGATAGTTTCATAATTACAGTGAAATTTGTGAGACCTGGAACTTGTCAGGACTGCCTTGTTTTTCTGGGTCTCATAGATTTTCACCTTTGATGGGGTACAGTCTTGTCATTTTTCTATAGCTCTCTATTAGTGAGAAATATTTGAGTTCCCCACTTACAGAGGCTCCAGCTTTTACCAATTTTACTGTAATTCACTCAATTCTTCGAGAAACAAATACAGGTTGTCCCCAGCTTAGGACTTATTCGAGTTATGACAAACGACACAACTGATAGTATACCTGAAACATTGCATCTTCCTGGGAGGAAGTTGCTGAAAAATATACACAGAGGATATGGAAAAAATTACTGAGTTATGTGAACATGCTCCAAGCATTTGATCAGGATAATAGGATGGAACCAATCAGTGGAAAAATTGCCCTTATGGCAAGAAGGCTGAATTTAGAACTTGATATTGCCAATTTGGAACAGGTCATAGATCATGAAGAATAAGAATTGATAGACCAGGACTTAATGGATTTTGAAGAGGAAAGAAATGCTGAAGAAGAAAGAAATAATGAAGAAGAGGAAGGAGAGAAGTTGTCAAAAAAAGTTTACAGTGAAAGGATTAACTGGAGTTTTTCCTAAACTAAATCAGGGGCTTCAGTTTCCTGAAAACATGGATGCAAACACTGATTGCTTTGCTAAAGTTGATATGCAGATTCAGGAAGCAATGAGATGTTACTGAGAAATATATGAAGAAAAAAAGAAAAGCACCATACAGACAACTCTCATTAATATTCTGACTAGAAACTCCATCCCCATTCCCAAGAATAATCTAGATGGTCCAGAACCTTCCACATTAGAGTTATTACAACAACTGACAATTCCAACATTGTCCCGCTCTTCTTCATCATCAAAGTAAATTTTTATGATTTGTGTATTTTTTATGTATATATGTATTAAAACATATCTGTAAATTTATATGTGACGTTTCTAACCCCCAAAGACAAAATAAAGATCAGATTTATAAGGATACTAATAATAAAAGGCAGTAAAGATGAAAACTAAAAAAAAAAAAGGGGGGGAGAGATATTCTACATATGTCAGAACCAACTTATGACGGAGTTGTCAGAATGGATCCCTGTCGTAAGTTGGGGACTACTTGTAATTCTAATGGTACTTAAACTGAGTTAAAACATAGAAAAAGATAAATTGCTTCTAATTTATAACTTGCAGAGGTGGAAAATATGTTATATTTTGTTAGCATGGTAGTGAAGTTCTGCAGTGGATTTTGGGATGATGTAAGAAAGGCAAGACATTTTGAGGTCACGTTGTCTAATAGTACATCCACATGATGAGTGATGCTAACTATGCTGTTGCAGGACTAGAATCTGGAAAATAACAGAAAGCCTAAATAACAAAATCTCCAATAAATAAGGAGAAGTAACTATGTGGTCATAAGGACTTGGAAGAATAGTGTATTGTTTCATAGCTGGATAATATTGGTCTCAAATTGATGATTTAGAAATAAAGTAAGGAGCTAGGAGAATTTCATCACTGTGTCCTGGTAACCACTGATCTTTTTACTGTCTCTGTAGTTTTGCCTTTTCCAGAATGTCATATACTTGAAATCATACAATAATATGCAGCTCTATAAGACTTGCTCCTTTCACTTAGCAATATGCATTCAATGTTCCTCTGTGTTTTACAAGGCTTAATAGTTCATTTTTATCACAGAATAGTATTCCATTATATGGATATACCACAGTTGTTTATCAATTCACCAATTGGAGTGGACTCTTGGTTGCTTTCAGTTTTTGGCAATTATGAATAGAGCTGGTATAAACATTTGTGTGTGCGTTTTTGTGTGGACATAAGTTTTCAACTCATTTGGGCAAATACCTAGGAGTGTGATTGCTGGATCCTATAACAAGACTGTGTTTAGCTATGTAAGAAATTGCCAAACTGTCTTCCAGTGGCTGTAACAGTTTGCATTCCCACCAGCAGTGAATGAGAGCTCCTATTGATAACACAGTCTCACCAGCATTTGGTGTTGTCAGTGTTTCAGTTTTTAGCCATTCTAATAGGTGTGTGGAAGTTCCTGGGTGGTGCAGATGGTTAATACACTCGCTGCTAACCAAAAGGTTGCTGTGGCTCGAGTCCACCCAGAGGTGCCTCAGATGAAAGACCTGGTGATCTCCTTCTGAAAATCAGCCATTGAAAACCCTATGGAGCACAGTTCTACTCTGATATACATGGGTTACTATGAGTTGGAATCGACTTGATGGCAACTGGTTTTTTAATGGGTATGTAGCGGTCTCTCCTGGTTGTTTTAATTTGCAATTTCCTAATGACATATGATGTTGAGTACTTTTTCAAATGCTTCTTTGAAAGTTGTCTTTCTTCTTTGTTGATGTGTCTGTTCAGATATTTTGTACATTTTTTATTTGGATTGTTTGTTTCTTCTTGTTGAGTTTTAAGAGTTCTATGTATATTTTAGAAACAAGTTATTTATCACATAAGTGTTTTGCAAATATTTTGTCCCAGTCTATGACTAGTTTTTTCATTCTCTTAACAGTCTCTTCCACAAAACACAAGCTTTTAATTTTAATGGAGTCCAGCTTACCAATTTTTTCTGTCATAGATTGTGCTTTGTTTTGGTTTTGTATCTGAAAACTCATGGCCAACCCATGGTCACCTAGATTTTCTCCTATGTTATCTTCAAGAAGTTTTATAGTTTACAATTTTACATTTAGTTCTAGAATAATTTTATGAACGATATAAGTCAATGGTCAATGTCCAGATTTCTTCTTTTTTTTTTTTCTTTTTGCATGTAAATGTCCAGTTCTACAGCATTTGTTGAAAAGATTATACTTTCTCCATCCAATTGCCTTTGCTCCTTTGTCAATGATCATTTGACTATATTTGTGTACAATGTGTTCCATTGATCTATTTGTCTGTTCTTTTGCCAATACACTGTTTTGGTTATTTTAGCTTTATAGTAAATCTTGAAGTCAGGTGGTGTCAGTTCTCCAACTTTGTCTTCTTTAGTGGGCTACTTTGAGTCTTTTTTCTTTTCATAAACTTTAGAATCAGGTTGTCAATATGAACAAAATAACTTCCTGGGATTTTGACATCTTATCAATACTGAATCTTCCTATCCATGAACATGGAATATCTCTCCATTTATTTAGATCTTCTTTGATTGCTTTCATCAGAGTTTTGCAGTATTTCTCATACAGATTTTGTACATATTTCATTAAGGATCCCTGGTGACAGAATAGTTAAGCAATTGACAGCTAATTGGAAGGTTGGCAGTTCCAACCACCAGCAGCTTTATGGGAAAAAAGACCTGGCAGTGTGCTCCTGTAAAGATTACAGCCTAGGGAACCCTATGGGGCAGTTCTACCCTGTCATACAGGGACATTATGAGTCAGAATCAACTCAACGGCACACAACAACAACACATTTTGTTACATTTATATCTAAATCATTTTTTTGTTGTTGCTATAGTAAATAGTTTTGTGTTCTTCAATTTAATTTTCAATTGTTCGTTGCTAGTGTACAGGAAAGCAATCAACTTTTGTATATTAACTTTGTATCCTACTACCTTGCTGATAATCACTTACTTAGTTTTGGGGGTTTGGGGAGATACTTATGTAGAAATAAGATAGTTTTATTTCTTTCTTCCTAATCGGTGTGCCTTTTATTTCCTTTTCCTGTCTTAATTCATCAGCTAGGGCTTCCAGCACAATGTTGAATAAGAGTAGAGAGGGAAGACATCATTGCCTTGATTCTGATCATAGGAGGAAAGCATCTAGTTTTTTACCATTAAGTATAATGTTAGCTGTGGGCTTTATGTAGGTGTTCTTTATCAAGTTGAGGAATTTTCCCTCTATTCCTGATTTGCTGAAAGTTTTTGTCATGAATGAATGTTGAATTTTATCAACCTCAGGGTCCCTAGCTGACACAAGTGGTTTGTGCTCATCTAAATGTAAAGGAGCCCTGGTGTCACAGTGGTTAAGAGCTCAGCTGCTCACCAAAAGGTTGGCAGTTTGAATCCACCACCCACTCCTTGGAAACCCTATAGTGTAGTTCTACCCTGTCCTATAGAGTTGCTATGAATGAGAATTGACTCAAGGGCAACAGGTTTTTTTTTTTTTTTTTTTGGTTACCAATGTAAAGGTTGGTGGTTCCACAGGAGAACGCCCTGGCAATCTGTTTCTGTAAAGATTACGGTCAAGAAAATTCCATGGAGCGGTTCTACTTTGTAACACTTGAGGTTGCCATGAGTCAGAATCAACTTGACAGCAGTGGTTTTGTTTTTTTTTGGGGGGGGGCGGTGCTGTTGCTTGGGAAAATAATTCAAACAATGGACTAAATAATGGGGAAGAAGTAGAGTCAGCATTTCATATGAGTCAAATATTTAATATACCCAGCTTACTACCTGCTGTCACCCTGAAATATAGAACACGCAGCTACCTAAGGAGTCATCTCAGATTGTTATGTTTTGGGTGATAGGAGGACAAGGGCTCTGTCTTAGTTATCTGGTGTTGCTATAACAGAAACAGTACAAGTGGGTGGCTTTAAGGAACCAATATTTATTTTCTCACAGTTTAGGAGGCTAGAAGTAAGAAGTCAGGGTCACTGCTCTAGAAAATTCTTTCTCTCTCCATAGGCTCTGGTGATCTTCATGTGATTGGCTTCTATCTTCCCCCATCACTGCTTGCTTGCTTAATCTGCTCTTTTATATCTCAAAAGAGATTGACTTGAGACACACCCTACACTAATACTGTCTCATCAACATAACAAAGAAAGCCCATTCCCAAATGGGATTGTAACCACAGGTATAGGGGTTAGGAGTTACAACACGTATTTTGGAGGGACACAGTGCAATCCATAACAGGCTCCAAATTGCATATTAAGGGCAATGATGTTGAGGTTGATTTCCAGCCCAATTTTTTTCATATGCATTTTATTGTTGCACTTTAAGTGAAAGTTTATAATTCAAGTTAGTCTCTCATACAAAAAGTTATACATACATTGTTATGTGACCCTAGTTGCTGTCCATATCCTGTGACAGCACACTTCTGCTTTCCACCCCAGATTTCCCATGTCGGTTCAATCAGCTCCTGACCATCTCTAACTTCTCATCTTGCCTCTGGACAGGAGCTGCCCATTTAGTCTCAAGTATCTACTTGAGCTAAGAAGCACACTCTTCACGAGTATCATTTTATGTCCAATAGTCCAGTCTAATCTTTGTCGGAAGAATTGGCCGCTGGGATGGTTTTAGTTTTGGGCTAACAGACAGTCCAGGGGCCATGTCTTCCAGGATCCCTCCAGTATTGATCAAACCATTAAGTCTGGTCTTTTTACTAGAATTTGAGTTCTGTACCCCACTTTTCTCCTGCTCAGTCAGGGACTCTCTGTTGTGTTCCCTGTCAGGGCAGTCATTGGTGGTAGCTGGGTACTATCTAGTTCTTCTGGTCTCAGGCTGATGAAGTCTCTGGTTTATGTGGCCC
>NW_004443942.1:29538-39924 GCF_000243295.1 Trichechus manatus latirostris
TTGTTTGCTTGATATATTTTTTTTCATCCTTTGACTTTTAGTTTGTATCTTTAAGTCTAAGGTGTGTCTCTTATAGGCAGCATATAAATGGATCGTGCTCTTTATCGATTCTGCCACTCTCTGTCTTTTTATTATTAGATTTAGTCCATTTACAGTCAGCATAACCATTGATAGGTATGAGTTTAGTGCTGTCCTTTTGATTTTTTTGTGTGTGTTTTTTTGACGGTTTCTTTGTTCCACTTAATATTCTGTGCTGAGTCGTTTTTGTTTATGTATTTTCTTTTCATCTTTTTATTGTGGTTGATTTTGTATTTACTGAGTCTTTATATTTTTCTTGTTTTTTATTTTGACATGTAGGATTGGTAGGTTCCTTTGTGGCTACCTTAATATTTACCCCTTTTTGTCTAAGTTTAAACCAGTCTTTTATTTCTTTATATTGTCTTGACTTCCTCTCCATATGAAAAATCTATGTCTACATTTTTAAGTCCCTCTTTTTTGTTTTAATGTTGTCAACTTTTACATATTGACATCTGTTTCCCTATTTTCAGTGTTCTAGCTTTGATTTATTTTTGTGACTTCCCTATCTGGGTTGATATCTTGTTGCTCTGTCCTGTGTTCTAGTCTTAGGTTGTTATCTGATGTTATTGATTTTCTAACCAGAGGACTCCCTTTAGTATATCTTGTAATTTTGCTTTGGTCTTTACAAATTCCTTAAACTTCTGTTTATCTGGAAATGCCCTAATTTTGCCATCATATTTGAGAGACAGTTTTGCTGGATAAGTAATTCTTGGATGGCAATTTTTTTCCTTCAAGGCTTTATATATGTCATCCCATTGCCTTCTGGCCTGCATGGTTTCTGCTGATTAGTCGGAGCTTAGTCTTATTGACTCTCCTTTGAAGATGACTTTTCGTTTGTCCCTAGCCACTCTTAAAATTCTCTCTTTATCTTTGGTTTTGGCAAGTTTGATTATAATATGTCTTGGTGACTCTCTTTTGTGATCTACTTTATATGGAGTTTGATGAGCATCTTGGCTAGATATCTTCCCATCTTTCATGATATCAGGGAAGTTTTCTGCCAACAAATCTTCAACAATTCTCTCTGTATTTTCTGTTATCCCTCCCTGTTCTGGTACTCCAATCACTTGTAGGTTATTCCTCTTGATAGAGTCCCACATAATTCTTAGAGTTTCTTTATTTTTTTAAATCCTTTTATCTGATTTTTCCTTAGATAACTTGGTGTCAAGTGCTTTATCTTCAGTCTCGCTAATTCTGACTTCTGCCTCAATTCTGTTCCTATGACTTTCTATTCAGCTGTCTAATTCTGAAATTTTATCGTTAATCTTCTGGATTTCTGATTGCTGTCTTTCTACGGATTCTTGCAGCCTATTAAATTTGTCATTATGCTCTTGAGTTCCTCTATTGCTTTGTCTCTGTATTCCTCGGAATTTTCTGCATTTTTCCTGATCTCTTGAAAAAGTCTGTATATTAATCTGTTGTATTTTGCCCCTAGTAATTCCAAGAAATTCTCTTCCCCTGGAAAATTTATTCATTCTTTATTTTGGGAGCTCGCTGAAGCCATCATGGTCTGCCTCTTTATGTGATTTGATATTGACTGTTGTCTCTGAGCCATCAATAAGTTATTACATTTATTTATTTTATGTTTACTTACTTTGTCCTAGCTTCTTGTTTTGTTTTGTTTTGATATGCTCAAATAGGCTGTTTTTGTGAGCTAGTTTTATTATTGGCACCTTTGAAGCTCTAACATCCTGTCACCAGGTGGTTAGATCTGTTGCTAAGTATGTAAGCCCAGGAGTCCATTTACTTTTCTTGTATGGATTCAGCTCAGGTGTCCAGGTAGTCGGTCACCAAGTGTGTGGTGCAGGCTCTCTCCTACAGTCCTAGACAGGCATGGGTGACTGGTGTAGGCACAGGTATCTGGCTGCAGTAGGGGGTCACACACTGAGCAAGGCAGGGAGCTGATGCCTGCCCCTGAGTGTCTGGGAGGAAAGCGTGTCCCTGTTCCCTAGAGAGTGTAGGTGAGTGGGTTTTGCAGCCAGACTATGAGCACCCAATGCTTTTGGCTATACGGACTGGGGGGCACCACTTATTCTTGTACCCCTGTTGTGGGTGGCTAGGTGGCGTAGATGGAGCCACCAGTCGTCAAGCCCCTGATGTGGGCAGGTGAGGAAACTGCTTAATGGACAGAGCAGTGTCAAATGTCACAAACCTGCCGCTTCACAGATGAAAAAGTTGAAGTTAAAATTTAGGTATACACCCTGTTATACTGTGGTAATGAGGGCCTATGCTATTGAAATGGGCCCACACAAGTGTACGCAGGGGCAAAAGTCATTCAAAGTCCTTGGATCCCTTATGCCTGTGCCTAGGAAAAAGAGCTGTGCCTATGCTGAGTTCCTGGCTTAGGGGATCTGGCAGATTATTATTTCCCTGTTTGTTAATTTATTCCCTCTCCAAAGCCAGGAGAATGGCTCAGGGCACGTGACGGGTCCTACTTCTGGCCCCGGGGAATCGGCAGTTGCTGATGCCAGCCCAGGACTCAGTGCAGAGTGGGTAGCAGGGAGGAAAATGGGAGAGAGGTTTCTCCCAAAGGGGGGTGTTTTTTGATCCACACAGTAGGCCAGACACAAGTAGTTATCTTTTGCCAGTTGAGTGCTGCTTTTCACTGGTTCTGGTTGCTTGAGTAGACTCTCTGCTGCTGGGCCTCTCACAACGTGGAAAACCCTCCTGAGTGCCATTGTTTGCCTCACCTCACACATGAGCCAATCCAGCCTGAAGGGTGCTGACTTCCACCAGATCAGGTCTGGCAACTCCTCGCTGCTTCTGAACTGTCTCTCCCTCCGCCGCCACTCAATCTGATTCCTCAACTTTGCTTTTGATGTTCAGGGCTCCTTGACTGTTATATACAATTGATTCACTTGTTTTTTCGTGTCTTTGTTGTAAGAGGGACCACAGGAAGCATCTGATTACTTCGCCATCTTGGCCCTGCGTCCTTCACTGCAATTTAAGACATGTGGAAAGAATTCTTCTCTGTATAATTTTAGATAATTTAGAAAAATAACTTGAGGCTTAAAATTCTTCTTTCCTGCTGTTTCTGAACTCTAGTGGAAATACAGAATCATCATATGGACTCAAATAAGAAAGTCAGTTAATTTCCTTGAATGCTAGACAAGCTTCCAGGAGGCAAGGGTGACCTCTTCTCTCCCTTGATACAGGTGTCACTATATTCCCATGTCATTTGAGTATGAAGTGCTTGGTCCTATAGGTGGCCTCTGGTGTATTAGTCAGGGTTAATGCAGGAAATAGAAATAACTCCTAGTTATTTTGGGTAGAAAATCATTTTACTCAGAATTCGATACTTAAAGCTTATCTGAAGGGTCTGGAGAAGTTGAATTCAGGGAACTACAATCAAACTTTTGGTTTCAATATCCTATCATCGCGCTTGCAATTCAGAAGTTAGGAAATAAAGGATGCTACTTCTTCCACTATGTAAAGAAATTGCCCTTAATATTGAAGCCAGTAGAATCATTGTTGATGATTAAATAAAAATCGTACAATCGAACTTGTATTAAGAGTAATCTGGTGTTTGCATTTTTTAAGGGAAAACAATCAAGTTCCTAAAGAATTTTTTTTATTAAAATATATATTCACATAGAAAAAATAACCAGGAGAATAAACACAAAGGAGTCTGTAATAATATAAAAATTTTTAAGTTCTGAAAATGAGAATTAGTCTGGCTCAGGGAGAGCATTTTCAGGGCTGTTGTAATAGTTCCAGTGAGATTATGAGTAAGAAATCTGAGCTTTTTCAGTTTCAGAGGTAGTAAGAATAGAACATCGAAAAATGCTTCAGCAGACATTATATATGTGTACATCATACATTTTCCAAGACTCAAACCTAAGAAGAAAGCATACTGACTAATTTAATTCTTTACCCCACATTGAGTTAGATCATCCCTATTAACCTAGAGTAGGCTGTCCTTCAGGGGCTTCTTAAGGTATTTTATGAAATAGATTTCTAAAAATGAAGAGCTGGTAGCAGAGGAGGGCCTCAGATATCTTCAGAGTTGGCTGGGCCAGGTTCACCTGCAGAGATACTTCAGAAGGGGCCTGTTGGTCAGGCTTGGATCACAGGGCAACAGAAGCTTTTTCACCACCAGCATCACTGAGTTCAACCTTTAGTGTGTTTGTAGAGCATGAAGACCATATTTCTGAGATGAAGAAATCTTGGGTGGCACACTACTATTCATTTTCCATTCAAAGATTTTCAGTAGTGTCCACAGATATTAATTCCAAAGACTGCATTCAAAGAGCAGAGAACTTATTTGAAAATATTTGTATTTACAGATGCAGATAATGGTGAGTGGAGCAAGTATAAAGCAAATATGTCTTACTAAATATTCCTACCCTAATGAATCCACATTTATTTTTTACACTAAAATTTTCTGAAAATGACACAATGAAATCTGTGACTCTAGATACTATGAATATAAACTGAAATTTACTTAATACATTGTCTTTTCATCTGCAGGAGAGGTCCTCACTATATACGGTTTATTATTAAAATCAGATTTTGTTCAAATCAGATTTGTTCAGGACCACCAGTGTGTTCTAGCCATCAGTTTTCTCATGGCCTCTTTAACATTCTTATTCCTCAGACTATAAATAAGGGGATTCAACATAGGGATCACAACCGTGTAAAACACAGACACCACCTTGTTCTGTTCAGTCGAGGAGCTGGACTGGGGCACCACATAAATGAATGTAATGGTCCCAAAGAACAGAGTGACTGCAGTAAGGTAGGAGGTACAGGTGGAGAAGACCTGGTGGCGGCCCTCAGTGGAGCACATCTTCAGGATGGTAATGAGGATGTAGACATAGGAGACGGCTATGATAAACACTGTGACCACAATGATGGAGCCAGAAGAGATGGCTGGAATGATGTTAGAAGTAAAATCATGAGAACAAGAAAGCTTCGAAAGTGGTGAATAGTCACAGAAAAAGTGATTGACTTTATTTGGCCCACAGAAGGACAGACTTAATAAACAGCCAGTAAATATCCAACCATTCACACACCCACCTAGGAAGGATGTCCCCACTAAGAGAATACAGATTCTGGGGGACATGTGGGTGGAATAAAGCAGGGGTGAGCAGATGGCCACATAGCGATCATAGGCCATGGAAGCCAGCAGGAAGGACTCAGTTTTCCCAAATGTGACCACAGAACAGAGTTGAACTACACAGCCAGCAACAGGAAGAGAAGTTTCCTCCTTTAATAAGCCCATGAGCATGACAGGAGTGACTGATGAGGAGTATCCAATGTCTGCAAAGGCCAAATGGCAGAGAAAAAGGTACATTGGGGTATGAAGTTAAGGGCTGCCTCTGATTAACATGATTATGCTGATGTTGCCAATTACAGTGACAACATAGATTCCGAGAAACACAACAAATAAAATGATGCAAACTGTAGGATCCTCTGTTAACCCCAAAATAATGAACACTGTCACGGTTGTGTAGTTTCCAGTTGCCATCTATAGTGGTTGGGAATGGTGCTCACTGAAAGCAAAACAAGTGGAGATTAGAATGGAAAGAAATTGTTTAATTTGGATACTTATTTTTACTACAGATAAGTATTAAAAATTACAACATAGACAATTGTGTTTAAATCTTTGGTTTCATAAAATGCTTTCATACAGAATCACTCATATGAGTTGAGAATACATATGTTCATTGATGTAAGGTCAAGAATACTCAGAAAAACTTTTTTTTTAACATAACACATTCAACTTATATTTGCATCATGTAGTTAGTTTAGGTCTTCCATGAGGAACAATCTTGCACATGAACATATCCCAGAGATGTTCATTAGATGATACGTGGAACCCAGTAACTGAATCTTCTTACACCAAAGACATGATTAAAGAGACACAGAAATGTTAAAATGAGTTAAGGTCCATGGAAAAGAGCTGCTGTTCAAAAGGATGTCTGAAGTATCATTTCTTATATGAAAGAGGATGTGCAGTCATTATGAATCCTTATTTCAAAGCAGAAGTCAAAGGGTGGAGCTGCATGCTAACCCAGAGGACAAAGAAAAGGTCAGTAACTCAGCCGTGGGCTTTGGTCTCCACACAAGGTCTCACAAAGGAATGCATAGCCAAGATCAAAGAAGTTTGGACAGCAGCAGGATATAGGCTAAGACGCTCAAATCATGAACAAGTAAACAGAGAGAGATGGAGATTTGTAAGAGGAGAGAGAATCATCTCAGGATCAAGCTCCCTGATTCATGATAGCAAGTGAAGCCAGTTTAAGAGGAAGCTAGACACACTGGTGAGGTTACTCCTGGAAGTTTTGGGATGCTCCCAAGATGCCAGCAGAGGGCTCCATCTTTCTACTTCCCACAGGTTTCCAGCCCCATCTGAATAGACATTGTCTGAGGAAAATCATACCTGTAGATCAGCTTCTGGAAAGTTCTTCCCCATACCAACTTGCCCAGCCCCATAGTTATTTCTAAAGCAATTGCTTCTCATGCCATCATCAAAATCCTAATTACACCATGAATGATATATTATAGAGAGAAATGTGGAATTAATGTACATAAATGATCTACTATATTCAGGACCTGTGTTAGGAATAATAACTCATGAAGTTGTTACTGATATTATTATTATTTTACAGATGAGAAAAAAAGAGACTCAAAGACATAGATAACTTGCCACCAATAATCAGCAAGTAGTGGAAACAGGATTCAACTCAGGCATATCTGGTTTCCAAACTTTTGTGCTATGCTGATGAGAGAATATCTTAGATGGTATTTAAAAATAATCATGAATGGGGACTAAACTGTGTATTATTTGTCCATTCAAATGTCTGTTAAATATGTACTGAATCCAAATTGCCAAGTTTAGTGAAACACAGGTCTCCAAGGTGAATCTGACCCTGTCCTTCTCCATATGAAAGTCTTAACCTGATTGAGGAGACAGATATTCCAAAAAAGCCACATCTTTAGGACATATATGTAAAAAGCCATGAGAGATTGTCACAGCCTGGGGATGGCTCAGAGAGACCCCTTCCTTAGTCTGGGATTTTGAGAATCAAGCTCAATCAGAGAGTGGCAAGTTCCTCTGAAACAGCCCACAGGAGTTTATCCTGAGCACAGGAGTTTCCAGGTTTCATTAATTAGTTGTAGAGGGTCAGACTGTGGACTTTAGGATTCTATATCCTTCCATAACTACATTTGTACATGGCTACCAGGGTAGTTATTTCAGTATGACAGCTTTCTCATAGACTCACAGGATGTCCAGTTTCAAAAGGCCTTCCTAATATTCCACTCCATTTCTCTCATTTTACAAAGTTAGAAACTGAGATCTGGAAAAGTAACTAGTTTTAGTTCAAGTAGTTTCCAGTAAGTGAGTTGAGACTAAAAGCCATATTCCTGGAATCCATGGCCAAAAAGTATTTTCCTTCCTCATTCATTACAGTATTTATAGAACACAAATTTCTGTAATATCTAAAGAAGATAGAATAACAGAAAGTAAACTTAGTTCATTGTATATTGAAAAATTTTGCTTTAACTAAGGTTATATATAAATAATACTCTTAAAAGGATAATTTTGCAATTCATATAAAGAAGCAAGCCCAAGGTAATGGTAAATCTGTGAGTCAGGTGATAAAGAACCTTCTTCAGTGCCCAGAACCCTGAAAATTGATGTGCCTCTATTTTTAGTTGAACAGTTATGGGTGCTTGGTAGGTGAGGAACTGGAGTTAGCTAGGATTGTCTTTTTGTAGAGCAAGAGAAAGACATTTGAAGGTAGATAAATGGTAGAAGGAGCCCTGGTGGCACAGTGGTTAAGAGCTCATCTGCTAACCAAAATGTCAGCAGTTCGAATCCACCAGCCGCTCCTTGGAAACCATATGAGACAATTCTACTCTGTCCTATAAGGTTGCTATGAGTCAGAATCGATTCAATGGCAATGGGTTTGGGTTTTTTAGTGTTTTGTTTGTTTGTTTGTTTTGGTATATGGTAGAAAGTAAAATAATTAGCCATTAAATTCAAGCTAGGCAAAGATGAAAATTTGCTGTAATTAGTCTACTGGAGGGAATGAGCTGAAAAGATAGGAGCTGGCAGTGATTACAGTTTGGGATGCTTAAAATTGAGTGTCATAGATTGAATTGTGTCTCCCAAAAAATGTCTGTCAACTTATCTAGGCCGTGATTCGCAGTACTGTGTGATTGTCCACCATTTTGCCATCTGATGTGATTTTCCTGTGTTGTAACTCCTGTCTCTATGATGTTAATGAGATGGGATTAGTGGCAGCTATGTTAATGAGGTAGTATTCAATCTAGGAGATTAAGTTGTGTCCTAAACCAATCTCTTTTGAGATAAAAAGAGAGGAGTGAGCAGAGAGACATGGAGACCTCATACCACCAATAAAGAAGCACCAGGAGCATAGCTCGTCTTTTGAACCTGGGGTCCCTGAGCTGAGAATCTCCTTGACCAGGGAAGATTGATGACAAGGACCTTCCCCTAGAGCCCACAGAGAAAGAAAGCCTTCCCCTGGAGCTGGCACATGAATTCAGACTTCTAACCTCCTAGACAGTGAGAGAATAAATTTCTCTTTTGTTAAAGCCATCCACTTGTGGAATTTCTGTTATAGCAGCATTAGATAACTAAGACATTTAAGTTATGGAGAGACTAAATTACCAACAAATGACAGTGTCTAAACTCTGACAATGGGAGTGAGTGACTATAGTAAGGAAGAAGATAAAATCTTTGGAGGAGAGGTCAAGAAACTAAGAGGCCAAGATGTTGGAAGGATCTTCTACGCAGAGATACTAAAATCATCAGGATTGTGATAGAAATACTGTTTAAGGGAAAAAGAGAATGAACCATAGCCAAAAAATAAATAAATTTTGAAGGATGAGGAGACATGAATGCAAGGAGGAGGAGACAGAAGAAGGTAAGAAGGATTGGTTAGTATTGTCTGATGACATAAAATCATTATAAGTGGTAATAGGGAGGAGAGAAGATTCTACCTACCAGCAGCCCCAGAGGTATGACTGGTAAGACAATAAACATCATCACTTCAGGAGATTCCAGAGAAAATATTGTCCTCAGATAAGAACCAAGAGTCCATTAAAAAGGACAATGCAAGGAAAGTTCAAAAGAGATGATGAGGACATTGGAGATTTGTTGGTAACTGTTAGTTCCAAAGGACACAGGGAAAGGGCTTCAGGAGTTAAATAGAAGTGAAAGCTGGACTTCTAATTCAAGAGAAGATAAGGAGACTTGAAAACAATTAGCTCTAGTTGAATTGGGATAACATTCTAAGAGAGAATAGAGAAGATCATACACTAAGAATACTGGAAATATATTATTATGTTGTGGTTAATAGCTTAATGAACAGAAGAGAGAGTGAAGGATAATCCTAAAATTGGGGATGGGGGTGATGGGGAAATGACTCACCTAATCTAGATTGATTGAACAGTTTTGAGGTAACCCCAGCATCCCACCAAGGGAGAAGCCAATCATATTGGAGAATTAAAAACCAATAAGGAGAATTTGTAGGTACAATCAAGGGTCAATTCCTAGGTGAAAAAAATCACATCCCAGTGATAGTCATTTCTGCCATTGCTGCAGGGGAAATTTCACATAAACCCAAAATTGCCAATTGTAGTCTTGGTTAATCTTTATGGAGTATACATCCTGGTTTTGACACACAGGCTGCCAAGACTTATCACCTGTGCCTACACCTGCTATTTTATATGAAGTTGCATAAAATTGTGAGAAGCAACAAGGAATCCCTTTTCTATGGCCCAGAGAATAATGGAAAATAAACTAAAGGATTTGAGTGCATGGGTTATGCAAATTATATTTTCACCAGTCCTTATAAGTAAGTGTAGCAAATTAAGAGACGGGGTTGTTGTAAGAGACATGAAAATCCGGTCACCCAGAGGGTGGGAGAAAATGGAATTTGACCAGAATAATGGTGCATGATATTCCTTTGGCTAAAATAGAGCACATCTCAGAAAGACAGGGTAGGATGAAGACGAGCAGACATTTTCTAAAATATTTAAATTTAACATGGAAAAGAGAGAAAATTCTCAAAATGAGAAATTGCTTTCTACAAAGGACAGCAAGATTCTCATGAAAATAAAAATAAAATATAGAATCCTTAGTCATAAATATGAGAAAATATTTGAGAATATGTTTTGAACCCATATTTGTAGGGTCTGGTGACTATGAGAGAGCAGTCTTTATTGGTAATAGAAGTTAGGATTGTAACATAGATAGAAAGACCAATGTCATAGATTGAATTATGTCCCACCAAAATATCTGTCAACTTGGCTGGGTCATGATTCCCAGTATTGTAT
>NW_004443942.1:41626-42805 GCF_000243295.1 Trichechus manatus latirostris
AATATGCAGTTGATGGTATATTAAATTCAAGAAGGAAAGAGAAGAAAAGTGATATAAAAATTAATGGAGAAGAATGGAGCAAAGGAAGACAAAGGACAGACTATTCAGAGGGAGCAGAAAGAGATACTGTTTAGCCAAAAAAATAAGAGAAGCAATTTTTATTCCACGTGTCAAAAATTTCATTCCATATTTATCAATTATATCTTCACTCTTCTGCTAGAAAAGAATTAGAATCACTCAATGATTTCCTGTATCACTTAATATAAACTTTATTTACTCTTGGAAACTTACCTTCATTACTGTAACATTATCATTGTCAAAACTCCTCAAGAATAGCAACCACAAGAATTCTATTGCTTAAACATCAACCTAAATTTCAGAGTAATTTATTTTTCCTTTAAGAATTCAGTGTCAAGCAGATTAAACTCACTCCACCTGCACATGTGTGTAATACATGTGCCTGCACAAACGTACACACAAATACTCTGGCATCAGCAGCCATGTGCTCAGCCAGCCACACTGTCATACTTCTACTCTGAACAGAGATTTTTGAATAATGTTATATGTGAATTAATTGAAAAATAGCATGCCATGTTTTGAACATGATACAATTACATGCCTGAACTCCAAACTCTTAGCTTCCTTATATTTCCACAGGACAGAGCTAGGAACTTTATTAACTAGGCATAGACCATAGTAACTAGACATAGACATAGGCTGAGTGAAAGCTTAAAATTTTAAACAATGTAGATGTCTATAAGCACAAATTCAGAGTTGGTTATGAGTGCCATTATAGCGTAGAAGTACAGACTTTTATAGAAGTGCCATGAGCCATATAGGCCCGGGATCAGATTCCAGCTTTGTCAGTGACTGTCTATGGGATCTTAGCCAATTTACAGAAACTATCCAAGTCTTCATTTTATATGTCTGTATCTAGATATCAAGATAGATAGATAGACGCCTCACAGCATTCTTATGTTGAATAAGGTGATTTACGTAATGATACCAATCTCTGCTCGTAGAAATAAGTGGATTCTCAACAAATGATTATTTCCTTGAAACAACCAAACTTTATCCTTTGATACAAAAATGAAAAACAAGCATACCTGTATCAATAGAAGAAGAAAATTATTACCTGCAGATGTTTTTACCTCAACAATTAGACCAAATCCAAAAAAA
>NW_004443942.1:44194-45135 GCF_000243295.1 Trichechus manatus latirostris
TCTACTTGTGGTATTTCTGTTATAGCAGCACTAGATAACTAAGACATTGTCAAACTGTTTTCCAGAGTGGCTGTACCACTTTACATTCTCACCAACAATGTAGGAGTAATCCGGTTTCTCTGCATCCTTGTGAGTTTTTGTTTCTTCATTGTTATTTTTTCAAATTTTAACCATTCTTATAAGTGTTTAGTGATGTCTCGTTGTGCTTTTAATTTGCGTCTCTCTATTGGCTAAGGATGTTGAGCATCTTTTCAAGAGCTTATTTGCCATCTGCATATCCTATCCAGTGAAATGTCTCTTCATGTCTTTTGCCCATTTTCTAATTGCTTTTTTTTTCCTGTTGAGTTTTTGAGTTATTAATATATTCTAGATTCTAGTCCTTTGTCAGATACATGGTTTGAAAATATTTTCTTCCACTCTGTAGCTTGTCTTTTTATCCTCTTAACAGGATCTTTCACAGAGCAAAAAAATTTTAGTTTGATGAAGTTCAGTTTATCAAATTTTCTTTTTATAGGTCATGCTTTGGTATAAACTCTTTGCCTAGCCCTAGACGTGAATATTTTCTCTTTTTTTTTCTAAAAGTTTTATACTTTCATGTTTTACATTTAACTCCATGATTCATTTTGAGCTCCTTCCTGTATAAGGCATGAGACTTATGTCAGGATTCATGTATTTGCCAATGGATGTCCAATTACTCCAGCACCATTTGTTGAAAAGGCTCTTTCCTCCACCGAGTTGCTCTTAAACTTTTGTCAAAAATTAGTTGGGCATATTTGTGTAAGTCTCCTTTCGGTTTGTCTGATCGGTTTCATTGATCTATATGTCTATCTCTCTGCCAATACCACACAGTCTTCATTCTTATAGCTATATAATAAATCTTGATGTTAGGTAAACTGATTCCTCTCACTTTCTTCTTCTTTTTCAAAATTGTTTTAGCTCTT
>NW_004443942.1:46617-47489 GCF_000243295.1 Trichechus manatus latirostris
AAACTCAAAAAGAAATTCTGTAAAAACTGAAAATACAATATAAAAAAATTCAGAGCCCAATAGATGGTTTTAATAACATATTAGACACAGTTGAAGGGAGAATTAGTGAACTCAAGAACAGGTCAGAATAAAATGTTCATAATGAAGCATGGAAAGATAAAAGGATAAAAAGTACAAAAGAAAAATGATGTCACCAAAAGGATACGGTCAGAAGATCAAACATACATTTAATTTGATTGCCAGAAGTAGATACTCATTGAGTTACCCACCTATGGTTCTAAGATTGTCATGATCAATTAGCCCAATTCTGCTTAGTTTAACCAGTTTTTTCTATTTCTTGCTTCAAGAACCATGAATGAAACAGAAATTGACATAATAGAGGGGCTTGTTGGAGCTGAATGCAGTGAATATCTAACTAATATGAACAGAGGGGATCAGGACTCTTAGGGCACATGATTTAAAACAGTTAACCAAATATCACATTGTTGCTGTTGTTAAGTGCCATTGAGTCAGTTCTGACTCATAATGACCCTATATACAACAGAACAAAACACTGCCAGGCCCTGCATCATCCTCACAGTCGTTGTTTTGCTTGAGCCCATTGTTGCAGCCACTGTGTCAATTCACTTCGTTGAGGGTCTTCCTCTTTTTCACTAACCCTCTACTTTACCAAGCATGATGTCCTTCTCCAAGGACTGCTCCCTCCTGATAACATGTTCAAAGTATGTGAGACAAAGTCTTGCCATCCTTGCTTCTAAGGCACATTCTGGCTGTACTTCTTCCAAGACAGATTTGATAGTTCTTCTGGCAGTAAGTATTACATGAGCTCACCTAAAATAAAGTACTCATTGAAGGCAAGTCTTTGGGTGATA
>NW_004443942.1:47682-48527 GCF_000243295.1 Trichechus manatus latirostris
AAGAAGAATGACAGGTTCATATATGAAACTTCTCTGCCTAAGTAAGGAAATGAAACCAAGACTATCAATGACCAAGATAGCCAAAATCTAGGACAAACTTTGAGCAAGCCAACTGATATATTATATTGGTTGAATTCAGGGTCTTCATGCATCTGTAATGTGAAAGTTAAAACATTGATTAGGAAAGAATGGGTATGGAGATACACTGAAAGATCTGGATGACTCAAAATACTCTGAACCCAAACCTTTCCTTCAGCCTACTTTGCCAACCAAAGCAACTCCACTTTGTCTGTCTGATGAGGCTGTTCCTGCCTTGTTTGAAGTCCTTTTAATGACCTAAGAAAGTTAACGTGCAAGGGAAATCAATATTCCTCATGCCACAACTCTAGTGCTCTGTCGCAGCGGCGACAGTAATCTGGACGGCGAAGACAGTAACCAACTGCACAACTCTTACAGAGAAGTGGGCCCAGGAGGGTCACTCTGAAGAGTCGACCCCCGCTTCAGTCCCAGGAGTTTATTTTATAGTCAATACAGCAAGCAGTAAAGCAATTAGCAGAACAATGGGTTTAGGGTGAGTAACAATAAGTTTCTCGGGCAAGGGAGAAGGAATTCAGGTAAACAAGCCAATCAGTAACAGGGTAATAGCTTTGGGAAAACAAGTTGTGCCTAATCTCATTCTTATTGCTGACAAGTCTCCAACATGTCGTATACAGCATAGAGGCCTGTGGGGGCTGCAGTTGTCAATAGTGCAGCCATGTTGAAATGGCATACATCCCACATCTCCCCCCTTTTGTTTGGTTAATGAAATAAGAATCAAGAGGGTTTTTACTGGTCTAACAAGTGTC
>NW_004443942.1:56825-58379 GCF_000243295.1 Trichechus manatus latirostris
AACAACTTAAGCTGATACATCTGCAAGACATTGTACATCCCCAGATAATGAGGGCATTAGAGCAAAGTTATTAATTCTTAACCTTATATATATTCAAACAGCAATTACAAATACTAGAGAAATATACCTTTTCCCCTTTTGAGGCCTGAAACTACTTGGCTCTCTGAAATAAAATTCGCATTTTAATAAAATTTCTAAAATCTCTGCCAACTGCTTTATGGATAACTGATGAGTACCATCTGAATCTGTAGCTTGCCCCACCACTAAGAGGGAACATCAGGAATCAACAATAGGCTTAGAAGTAATCTACCAGGTCAGTCACTTTCTGAGTAAATGGATATACATTGACCAAGTGAGAGATCAGAAAGATCCGTGGAATGGTGGCCATCCAGGTTTCAAACAAATTGAATCTGACTTATAAATGGTGAAACTGGGAGAGCATGAAAGAGGCTAAAGAAGGCATTTTTATTCTTACATACAAAAATAATCTTTGAAGAATAACTCATGACCAAAAACATACCAGAATCTTTCACTAAGTAAAATGCTTAAGAGAATTAGCTCCATCTTCGTATTCTATCTTCCTTTTCTCAGCTAAGTTCTGTAATAATTAGAGTGATGGGTATTTCAATTGTTTCTAAGATACATACAAAGAATGTTTTAAGCTTGTACAAATTCAGTACTTGGGGAAAGAGTATCCAAATGAATATTAATAGTAGTATAATAGCAAATGCAAAAACAAAACGTGTAAAAAAGGAATTTAAATTTTCAAATTGATCATAAAGTAAGTACATGAACCAAAGCAAAAAGATCCTCTCATTCAATTTAATGTGCCTGGGAATATGTCAAAATAATTCCAAAAATAGAATGGCTGGAAACAATCAATTATAAAGCCTAGCATGTAACAAAAGCTTTAACACATGAGTTAGTTAATTAATGCTATAGTTCTAGGTTTTCGATTGCCCGATAATGAACAGTTTCCCATAAAGTCATGCTGAAAAGGTCAGGAAAGAAAAGGATGTGAGGATGCAATGTAGCAATCAGTGTTTTGTGAGCTCTTTGAATGTCTGCCTGTGTGGTAAGAGGACACACCTGGAGTACTAGTCAAATTCCAGCATCTGACTATCTTTTCATCCATTCATTCATCTTATTATCATTCTTTAAATAATATGAAGATGTCAAAAATAACCATGTCTGTCATATTTTAATATCTTCTTAAATAGAAAGACCAATCCATGATGTATCATCATAATTCCTTTAATTGAACACTTTTATAGACCACCCTTTTACCAAGATGTTTTTATCCTTTAGAAATTAATTGCTAAAATTAGGCTCAAATGCAAGGTGGGATATTATCAAAAGGCATGCCTATAGTGATGTAATTCAAGGCAGGGTAGAACAAAAAGAGGACTCAAAATGGCTTGTGGGGAGATGATTCACAGGAGCAAATGTTTTTGTTTGTTTGTTTGTTTGCTTTTTAATCATGTTCAGGGTTGTTTGGATGCACTATGTATATTGAACTTATGTTTGCAGAACTAACACCAAAAATGTGCTGTA
>NW_004443942.1:60011-61474 GCF_000243295.1 Trichechus manatus latirostris
AGTGTCTCTTTTCTCAGATTATAAAGAGCAGAGACCTTCCTCAGACCAGACAGCTAAACCGTTGTATGGGAAGTCACAGCATAAACATGGCTCACAAATATAAGGATAGTTAATACAGGAGTAAAAATGCCTGCCTGCCTTTACTCTGAAGATTCAAATTTCCCGTTTAAATGATACCAACATTCCTTCCAGCCTTGTTCAAATTTTGGTAACGTTGTTGTGTATCATCAAGTCGATTCCAACTCATAGCTATAATCTTTACAGGAGCAGATCACCAGGTCTTTTCTCCCACGGCGCAGCTGGTGGGTTCAAACTGCTGATCTTAAGGTTAGCAGCCGAGCACTTCAACAGTTGTGCCACCAGGGCTCCTTTTGGTAATATTAGCGCAGAATTATAAGTGGTAGACATTGTTAGCTGTTTAACTGAGTCTATAGTAATATTGGAAACAATCCACCAAGGGAAAGCTAAATTTATAATTAAGCCACAAACCAAATGTAACAGCACATCGGCTATTCCAGATAATTCAGAGCACCTACCAACTCACAGTTCTATGAAAGAATCATCAAATCCAGATGAGTTCCTGGCTGTGTTAGAACAAAGTATAGCTTTTTTGTTTTGTTTTCTTGAGTTACGTCCCTGACACTGAGAATTCTTTCTCAAAGCTGAGTGCATGAATCACACGTGTTATTGTTTGGTGCCATGGAGTCGGTTCCAACTCACAGCGACCCTATGTACAAAAGAACAAAACACTGCCCAGTCCTGCACAAGCCTCACAATCATTATGTTTGAGCCCATTGTCACAGCCACTGTGTCACCTCCCTTTAATACAAGTTCTTCCTAAAAATTAGAATTAAACTTCATGATCCAGTGGATTCTTAAAGACCCCTTCCTCCTCTTTAGAGTCTCGCTGGAGACTATCTGACACTCCTGGCTTAGAACTTCTCTTTCCCAGTTTGGCTGAGCAATTGGTCGTAATGTAAATACTGGCTCAAAGGGGCCATGGTCAGTTTTCCTTAGCTTGGTGAGACCCACAGCATCAGTTTCTCCTCTTATCTTCCCCCGCTAGACACTAACTCAGACAAGATGCACAACGTCATCTGCTTTCGGCAAGTCCAGCCTTTAGAAAGTTGGGCTGGTTTTCTCCCTGATATTCAGTTCCTATAATTGATTCATTACTAATGAGAATTCCATAGAGAAACCAATTCTTGGTAACAGTATATTGTTATCATTTGAACTGGGACTAGACATGAAATGTGACATAAATGACAGTAGTTCATGTGACTTTCTGCATCTGTTCCTTACCCTAGCCCTTTTAGTCACTACCCGAGAAAGGTGTACAGTCCTAGAAACTCTAGAAATAAAAGGCCCATTATTACCAAGGTAACCTAGTTGTGATCAAATATGGTATTTGTAAAATTATGGACTTCTTCAATTAGCAAATCAAACCAAATTTTACTCTACAC
>NW_004443942.1:65319-68881 GCF_000243295.1 Trichechus manatus latirostris
CCCTCCTAACCCATTCCTTGTCCAGCTTTTCTGTTGCTGCTAAAAGCACCACCTCACAGAAGTGTTTGTTAAATAGATGTACTATGCAAATTTGTTTCCTTGTTTCCCTCAATTACATTTTCTACTTTTGAATCCTATGATACTAATTTTGGTTCATATACCTGTGTGTGTTTAAATTGTATCACATCTTCTTAGGAAAGAGACAAGGTAAAATTAGACCATCAGTCTACATTATCATTATCCTGTTCTCCCAGACTTGAAAACTCAATCTCAGTCAATTGTCAAGTGACAGACTCTTCCTTTGTAGTGTCTCTCGTGCCTATCTCCTTTCTTCTGTCCTGCCACCATTCCCCTGGTTCAAACTTTTATCATCTCTTATGTGGCAAACGTCCTAGCTGATGTCCCTGCTAACAGCTCTCTCCCTTCATACCATCCCCTACATACTACCAGATTAACCTCCTGAAGCCTGAGCACTGGTAAAGTCATTCTACTGCTCAAATGTTTAATAAGTCCACATTTACTACTGAAATAGTTATTAAATCTCCCTGGTATTCAAAGTTCCTCACAATATGGCACCCCCTCTATCCCCATCCAGCTTGTCTCCCACTAATCTCTTTCATATACACTTGCTCCTACATAGTCCCCAAATGTACCAAAACCCTAACATTCCTTGCCCAAATAGCCCCCAGCTTACTCCCAGAGTCTGCAAGAGCCTCTTTCCCAGATCATCCTTGTAGGAGTGAACCATGCTGCTGATACATTCCTAGGCCTTTAGGGTAGCCAAGGATGGCTGTTAGCAGGGGAGTGAACAGAGCTCACACATAGGCTGCTGCGTCCACACATGTGCAAGCTGTGTGTGTAGGCTGGAGACAAGTTCTCACATCACCTCATTCCAGTGTGGAACTCCAAGGATTCCAAAAACCTACCTTAAAGGTCATTATTTGTTATATGAGGTATATTTGTTAAGGATGGAGCATAGAACATATTTTATTAATTCATTAGCTTGATTTATAACTTTTAAATATTTAGGCATATGATATTTGCCTCCATTTGCCTGCCAATGTCAAAGACAGGCCTGCTCCTAGGGACCTCACTTCCACACCCCACCAAATATTTGCTGTTCTTTAATGCCTTGCCTGTCTCAGACCTCAGCAGCTGTGCATGGGCTATTCCCTCTGTCTTATGATGTCTAAGAGTCTCCTTGTACTTCTGAAGAACTCATCCTTCAAGAAGTTGAAAGATACAAACTGCCATAATTGTCACCGTTTTTTAATATTGCTCTACAAGTACTAGCCAATATAATCAGAGAAGAGAAAGGAATGAGAGATACTATATAGAAATGAAGGAGGAAATTCACTTTTTTTTCATATTATATGAATGTGTATCTGAAAAACCCAAGACAATCAACTAAAAACTGTTTTTACAGGAAGGTAGTTATAAAAGTAATTTACAAAAATCAATAGCTTCCCTGTATGTAAACAATACTTAAATAGAATACATAACTTAAAAAAGGTTTCATTTACAACAGTGACAAAAAAGGTAAAAAAAACTCATGACAAAAAGATAAAATAAACTTTAAAGAACTATGTAGGATATATATCTGTAAAATTTAAAGAAAGCTCTAAAACTCTATGGAGGAAAGTCTTTAATGAATGAAAAACATACCTTAGTTTTAGAAAAGAAGATTCCATTATAAAGATGACCATTTTCCCAAAATTAACATATCAATTCAATGAAATAGCATTCCAAGTACAAACTGGATTGCTTTTATTTTTGGAACTTGATGAAATAATGCTAAAGTTCATCTGGAAAAATATACATGTGAGAATAGCCAGCAAATTTGCTACCAGATATTAAAACGAATTATATAGCTATTGTATTTAAATGTTTGGTTCTAGCTGTAGACAAGCCTACAAAGAACAAAAAGAATCAGAAATATACACAAATATTAATGGATGCTTCAGTATACAATAAGGCTGGCATTTTAAATCAACAGAACCAGCAGAAAAATTATTTCATCAATAAATTGTGTTAGGAAACCTGGCTAGCCATTTGGAGAAATAAAGACAGATGATTGCCTCATTACTTATATCAAAATTAAATTCCAGATGAATCAAAGATTGTAAAGTAAAAATGAAATCTAGAAAATCTCTAAAAAAGAGAGATAATGTTTTAAATGATTTCAAACTGAGGAAAGGCTATCAAACCATCTCATAAGGATCAGAATTCAAAAAGGAAAAGACTGATATATCTGGCATCATACCATTTAAGATTTACTGCATAACACAAAGCAAAAAAAAGCATTACAAAGCTAAGAGACAATGACAAACTGAAAATAATTTGCAATACATACATCAAAGGGCTGATTTCCTTAATAAACAAAGAGCCCTTATAAATAAAATGTTTAGAAGACCAAATACCTGATAGAAAAATTAGCAAATGAAAGAAACTGACAGTTCATTGAAAAAAAAAGATACACATGCAAAAATAAGTGTATGAAAAAAGTTAAACCCTATTCACAATTTTTTAAAAACACACAAATCTAAAGGACAAGAGTTACCAACATTCACCTATCACATAGGCAAAAGTTTAAAATTTGCTAAAACTTTGGATAAGAGGGGGGATAACTATCATCCTCTGTCATATTGTTGGGAGTATAACTTGGTACAACTTTCTTGGAGGTTACTTTGTCAATCTTCATCAAATGAGAAAATGAACGTCCCTTTTAACCCAAATTCCACTTCTAATGATTTATCTTTTACCTACATACATGCATGTGGATATGTATTCTACTTTATTCAAAATAGGAAGGAAAAAAGAAAAAAAAATTGGAAACATCCATTAAGAGGGAATTCATTAATGAATTATGATACAGCTATGAAAAGAGAATGCCATGGAGTTGCTTTGGAAATACTTCCAAAGTGTTAAGAAAAACAAGGTGCAAAATTGTGACCTCATTTGTATTTAAAGTCTCTGTGTGTGTGTGTGTGTAGTCATACTTGCTTACTATACTTAAGCATTTTGTAGAAGGATACCAAAAAAAAGAAGAAAAAACTGTTAACATCGGATACCATTAAGTAATGATATTGTAGGCAAAGGAGAGAAAGCTGGTTTTTTTTTTTATTTACATTGTTCTGTCCCATTTGAAAATTTCACCAAGTGGATGTATGACTTTTATAATTAAAATATCCAGTCTAAAATTATTTAGGACAATTCCATATCACTTCTTTAAAGACTTTTCTGATCCCTCACTCCCATACCTCACCCCTACAGCCCACAGGTTGAGTTAGGATACTAGTTACCAGCTGCCATAGAGTGGACTCTGACTCATGGCAACCCCATGTGTTTCAGAGCAGAACTGTGATTACAGGGTTTTCAATGGCTGATTTTTCAGAAGTAGATCACCAGGCCTAGATCACCAGGGTGAACTCGAACTTGGAATGTTTTGGTTAGCAGACGAGCGCATTAACCATTTGCACGGCCCAGGCACTCCTGAGTTAGCATATTCCTCCTCTTTTATAACACTAACCAAAAACCAAAACCAAACCCATTGCTGTCAAGT
>NW_004443942.1:69246-70590 GCF_000243295.1 Trichechus manatus latirostris
TATCACTTCCTCTTGTGAAATAATTCTTTGTGTTATCAACTAATAACACAAAATAGGAGCTGCATTATCAATTCTTCCACTAGACTTGACAGGGTAAGGCCGTACGGGTCTCTGTATCCCAGCACAAATCACACTATCTGCTCCAAGTGGGGCCCAAAAATGTTGGTTGAATTGAACTGAAAACACTTCCACTGTTAACATGAAGTAAGACCTGTAGGGAAACACTATCATTTCCTCTACTCCAAAAAAAAAAGAACCCAAAATTTTCCAATTTAACAAAAAGAAACCCTGTGGCTAATGACAGCCTTTAGCTATTAGGTATTTGAAGCCAAATTCTTGTCATCTTGGACTGGAACAAAAGTTGATAAGTTTTTTTTTAAGTATCTACTCATTTTAAGGCATATTCTTTTTGCAACAGATGACAGAACAAAATGGCAAGAGGCAATTGTACCACAGAGACAGAATTTGTCCTCATGAGATTCACAGACCGTCCTGAGCTTCAGCTCCCCCTGTTTGTGATATTCCTGGTAATTTATCTCATCACCCTAGTGGGAAACCTTGGCATGATCCTGCTCATTAAGGTGGATTCACAGCTCCACACTCCCATGTACTATTTCCTCAGTCATCTGGCATTCATTGATCTCTGTTACTCCTCTTCCATTGGGCCCAAGATGCTGCAAAATTTATTGGTGAAGAAAAAAACCATCTCCTTTTCAGGCTGTTTTGCTCAGCTGTACTTCTCCAGTGCTTTTGCCACCACTGAATGCTTCCTCTTGGCAACAATGGCCTATGACCGCTACATGCCTATCTGCAACCCCGGTTTGCACAACCATTATGACTCAGCGGGTCTGCAGGGAGCTGGTGAATAGGGGTCTAAACTTATGGCTTCCTAAACTCTGTGATACAGACAGTTCTGACTTTCCAGTTGTCTTTCTGTGACTCCAACATCATCCACCACTTCTACTGTGCTGACCCCCCTCTCCTTGCCCTCTCCTGCTCTGACACCCACAACAAAGAAAAGCAGCTCTTAATCTTCTCTGCAGTGAATCTCACTGGGTCCCTCCTGGCTGTCCTCATCTCGGACATCTGCATCCTCTTTTCAGTTATAAAAATCCAATCTTCAGAGGGCAAGTGCAAAGCGTTTTCCACCTGTGCCTCCCACCTCACTGTGGTCATCATCTTCTGTGGAACATTGTTTTTCACGTACCTACGGCAACCTAAAACAAGAAATACTTTGAAATACAACAAAGCAGTCTCTGTGTTTTATAGTCTTATAACTCCTATGCCCAACCCCCTGATCTACAGCCTGAGGAACACGGAAGTAAAGGACACCCTGAAAAAGAT
>NW_004443942.1:72807-91723 GCF_000243295.1 Trichechus manatus latirostris
GTCTTAAAAATTCATCTCCTGAATCTGGCCTTATAAAGTAAGAAAAGGCCTCAGGTGCAAAATTCTCCAGTCAATTCCTTACGTTTTAAAAAAAACATATGGAGCACTATACACATGGGTAGTATTAACATGATAATATTTAAGCCATAAGGATGTGTGTTTATGCACTTCTGTTCACTTATACGGTGAAGCTATTTCATTCAATGCACATAATAATTATACTCACTTTTCAGTCAAATATAAACAAATACCATCTGAATATCCAAATGCTACCAAAATAAGGATGTTTTACCTTTACTGGATTTTGAGAGTGCAACATTTCATGGAAAGTGAAAATAAAACTGCTCTCACACGTAAATGAAACGTAAATTCACCTTCCTCATGATAACCCTACAGATGAATGTTATTTGCTAGCATTCATCTCATAAACAATTTTCATCAACACATCTAATATGTAACTAAAACATATGACATATGCGTATACATTAAAATTTATACAGATTTGCACATAAAATGCTGAATTTTTCAACGAGCTTACATTTAAATTTCTTATTTCTGCTCATTTAATGCTCTGTTGAATTTACCATGCTTGGAAACAAGCCAAAAGGATTTTTTTTTTAATCATCTTGATCATAATAAGGAAACATGAGAGGGTAAATACTATTCTTTTCCATTTTCTTTCATATTATTTAATATATAAGCATTTCAGGAACTTATGCATTTTAAGATCTCAAATGCGCGTCCCAAAATTTTCAACTCTGCCCAGAATGGGTAGTTTTAGCATGCTATAGGGAGCAAGAGGGGATAGGAAAGTGTTAATTCAGTGCTTAAGAGTGGCTCCCGCCTGCATTTAAGTGGTGCATCCACCAGAGAGATGGGGAGACACTAATGTCAGAACTTGGGGAGTTTAGGCTCCTGGGAAGATGACAGATTTAGCCTACTCTTCCAAGCCAGACTGCCATAAAAATGTAAACATTATATAAATAAATAAAACTTCCATCTCTGGAAAGATAGGGCAAACTGGAGAAGGAAAAAGATAATCTTTATTTTTTAAAAAATTAAGTAACTCTCTCTTAGGCTTATGCAGTGACTTAACTGATCCTGAGAGACAGTTTCCAGAAGGTTCTGTGTGTGGCCTGAAAGGAAATATTCTTTTTATTCCCACAAGCTTACTTTCTTTGCTTGGGTGTGTTGACCACTCTGACACCTGGACACCTGCTAACCTGTAGCTTCTGGTTCCACTTTGCAGGTGCCTGTTTGCTGACCACACTGGATGTGGCAAACGAGCAGGGGTAGGATGAGCCAGCCAGGCTGAGGCACTCTCCAGCCTATTGCTGGTTCTCCCTCAGCTAGGGATGCTGTATGACCAGAGGTTTCTCATACTTGAGCAACAGTAGAGAGGGCTCCTATGTCCATCTCTGGGGTCCTCACAGGTTTTTATTCCATGTTTTATTATTTGTCTTTCCGCTTAGAAAGAGGCACTTCTAACCCTCCTTCCTCTATTGTCTCTTGTTCTATCTGAAAGCTGTTATCATAAGTAGTACGTTTACCTATCTTACCCTTTGCCTTAGCAAAACTAGCAACTGGCTCTCCTTAGAAATCTTTCAGATACAAGGTTTAAATTCATTACAATGTTAGTTATAATAGAGCAGTGAACTGAAAGGAAAATTTAACTAACGTTATATGTATTGGGAAGGTACAGTCATTTTTCATGGAGAAATATTGAAATATCTTTCGTACATGTTGGCATAAAATAGCAACTCTGTGGACTTTTATAGTCTAAGAGTACAGTTCTTTGCACCGCTATAATTAAGTAGATGTTAAAACACTGTCTGCTAAGCTTTTATCTCCTGGTCTGTTCATATTTCCCTATGCATTAAATTGTTAAATTCATCAGAAGAAGACTGCGCCTGTGTGGTCATTTTGTAAAACCTATAACTGACTCCTGGTAATGTCTATAAAAGCACATTTAGGAACGGTGTAGTAGAGTACATTAGTAGACACCTGCACCCCAAGCAAACAAAATAAATCATGTTTGATGTGAAAGAAATTAATGGTCCTGGGTGAAGATTTTGCTCTTTTTTTTTAAAAAAAAAAAAAAAGGCATGGCCTCAAAAAGCAGGGCCTCAAAGCTGTGGAAGCACTGACGGTGTAGTAGGCAGGGGACTGCACAGAAGCTCAAGGTCTGAACCTGAGTCCTATGTCTGCTCTCAACTACGATTTTAGTCAAGTGGCTTGACTCATCTGAGCCTTAGCTTCACCACTGGGTTGCTATAAGGATAAAATAGCACAGGATATTCCAAAGTACATTTTAAACATTATTAAAGTATAAAGCTTTTATTATCAATAACTAGACTCTGCCACTTCTGACTAGTGTTCAACTCTCAGAATATTTTATTTTCTGAAGATAGTATTTGGAATATCCTTGCCTGAAAAATCTTTTTAAACATATATGCATACCAAAATATAGAAGTCACATACATTTCCAAAAATGGATTTTCTTCATTTCAGCATCTGGTTGACTAGAAAAATTAGTACAGCCCATCTCCAATGCACGGGAGCTCCATTCCCAACATGTGTTTGCACGTCAATAATTCAGGGCACGCTGTTCCCTGGGAACAAAGTTGCTCAGGGCAGATCACAAAAGGCATCTTAACTCATTCCAAACCAAAAAAAAAAAAAAAAAACTCAGTTGCCATCGAGTCAATTCCAACTCATAGTAACCCTATAAGACAGAGTAGAACTGCTCCCATAGAGTTTCCAAGGAGTAGTTGGTGGATTCAAACTGCTGACCTTTTGGTTAGCAGCCTGAGCTCTTAACCACTGTGCCAATCATTAGTAAGTCCATAATACATCTTCACTGATATATCACTTCTTTGACCCTGAACCACTACAACTGAGAAATATGTTTCCATAGAACAAAGAACTAAAGTTCCAAAGTGGGTCAGTAGGAACTGCTCTACTTGTTACAGCTCCCAGGACTACGACTGTTCTGAGCTTCTGCTGTCTTCACCCGGCCTATGAAAGAGCATGAGGTGTGAGCATAAGGGGTGAGCACTGGGATGGAGGCCAGGGTGTTTTGTGGGGCTGTGGCAGGTGCGGGAAACATCACACTCTCTTTCTCCTGCTCCTTCTCCTTGGTCTCTGAGTAGAACTAGCAATCGACCTGAGGGAAGATCAGAGGAAACAGCATAATGGGGTGAAAGTTCTGCAGAAGCCCCCTGCCTTCTTCATCGCCAGCGCCCTCTACCTGTCCTCACCGGGGCTGCTCGGATGGTAATTCCACCTTCTCTCTGACACTGGGAGGAGGGTGAGGTTCTAAGGCTGGGGAGAGGGGAGGAAAGAGTAAGGCGAGAGGAGTAGGGAGCATCAGTCTTGTCACTTCTGAGACTCCATGGAGGTGCTGCCTATCCCTTTCTTTGAGGAAAGAGGGAGAAAAATCTTTCAAGCGTTGATGAACCATCCAGGAAAGTGCAAAGTGCTATCTATTAAATACCTTCTGGAACATTTGCTCCTTCATTTGTCCTCTCTCTCATCTGTCGTCAATCTTTCAGTCTCTGCTTAATCCTTAAAGCCTGCAGGAATGCCCAGCATTCTTTACTCATTAAAAAAAAAAGTCAATATTAAACACACACACACAACTCTGCTGCTCCCTCAAATTACTTTAACTGCTCCTTTACCACTCACTTCTCAAAAGTATAATATACATTTTTTTTACGTGCTTGCTTTCCTTCACCTCAGTTCCTCACAAATATTTTCTACTCTCCCAACTCTACAGAACCTCTGCCCTTGAAGATTGCCAAAGATCTTCTAATGGTCTTTTCCAAGCCGTCTGCTCTTTTGCTTTTGACACTGTTTACAGAACTCCTTTCCTTAAATCTCCCTGTTCCCCTACCTCCTGTGACACTGTACCTCCAAGTCATCCTTTTACATATTTGTCTGGCTTTTTTTTTCCCACTTCCTATCTGCAGGTGTTTCCAGAATTCTTTCTTTCTCAGCCCTCCTTTTCTTTTATTTTCTTTTTCTTTAATTCTCTCCACCTTGTCACAGGCAGCATCTCATCTACTCTCATAGGATCCAGCTGCCACAAGTACACAGGGGATGTCCAAATTTGCATTTTCAGCCGTAACCATTTACTGGCCATGTGACTTTGGCTTAAATTTGTCAACCTCTCTGAACTCTAGTTGCCTTGTATTAAAATAGAGTGAAAATAACTGATAAAGTTGCTGTGAGGATTAAGAGAGAAAACGAGAACGGGAGTGCCTGGCATTTAGTAGATACTCAATGACAGTTCACTGACTCTTGGTTTAATCGGCTCTCTCACTCTCGTTCTCTGTCTCTGTCTCTCTCTCACACGCACACATCACCACCTATGTACGCTATTGGGACCGCATCTCAAAATCTTAATGATCAAATTGATCATCATCTGCTTTCCCCATTTTTGTACATGACGCTTACCCTCCAGTCACCTGGTCCGAAACATTATAGTTACTTTTGACCTCTCTTTATTACCCTCACATTTCAAAGAGGTACCAAGATTTATCCACTATGCATTAACTCAAGATTTCTTGCATTACTCCCCTTCCTTTCCATTCTTATTACCTACCTTATCATTACCTTGTACCTGGACCTTCCTGCTATCTCTGCTTCAAATCCTCCTACCTTAAAGATACCCAGTTTACTCAAATACATATAACAGTATACTGTATGATAAAATTAGTATTTCATATCAGTGGGAAAAGGATGGATTTATCAGTAAATTAAAACAAATGCAAATCATTACCAAAATCATTACTCTCATACCTTACATTAAAATTAATTCAAGATTGATTAAATCTTAAGTAAGAAATGAAACCTGAAAAATAAATAAAATGTAGGTGAATATTTGCTAGTCTGTGATTCAGAAAAGCTTTCCCAAGAAAAGAATTAAAGCCAGGAGTTGTAAATAAAAATATTGACAGATTTGATTAAATCAAAATTAAAAATTTCTATTACAATAATCAATAAACACAGAAAAACATCATCTGGAAAAAAATCACAATATATATGACAGAATTAGTAAAGACAAATAAGAAGATAAAAAACAATAGAAAAATAGCTACAAGATATGAAGAGACAACTCACAAAATAAGAAATATAAAAGGCCTGTAAATCTTCAAAAATGGTTCTATCTCATAAGTAATCGAAGAAATACAAATTAATGCAATATGAGATTATTTTTCACCTATCAGGCTGGCAAAAATTTAAAAGAATATTAATAACTCTTCTTTGGTGATTGTGTAGGGAAAGAGGCATATTTATAGACTACTTTTGGGAGTGTAAATTGGTATAAAATTTCCAGAGGAAAATTTGACAATATTCACCAAAAACCTTAAAATTATGCATACCCTTTGATCCAGCAATTCTCTTTACAAAAAGTTATTTGATGAAAATGCTTCAACAAGTGCACAAATTCTAAGCATTTAGAAATTTCCTGCAATAGTGTTTATAACAGTAAAACGGCAGTAACAATGCAATCATATGTCAATAAATTGATTAAATTAAGTAATGTTGTTGTTGTTATTGTTAGGTGCCATCGAGTCGTTTCCAACTCATAGTGACTCTATAGGACAGAGTAGAACTTCCCCATAGGGTTTCCAAAGAGCAGCTGGTGGATTCAAACTGCCAACCTTTTGGTTAGCAGCCATAGCTCTTTACCAAATACAATAGCATATAATACATCCATTAAAATGATGATGTAGATATATTTTATTTTCATTAAAATGCTCATGACAAATGTGAAAATGGTTTCAAATTATGCACATGACATCATTTTATTTTTTAATAATATGTATATGAAATAGAGAGAGAGGTATGGATTGTTGGTAGGTTGGTATTCGTTATTTCTGGGTGATAGGATCCCAGATACTTTTGACTGATTTACTTAGAAATAAACGAAAAAATAAGAAATGAGTCCCATTCAGGGAACAGTGTTAAATCCTCAGTCAAGATTCTACTCTACATTACTGACTCCAAATTAGCTTTTCAGTGCCCAGTACAAAGCCTAGAGGCAGGGGGCCAAATTCGATGGATGCTACCATATGAGCGAATAATGATAGTGGGAAGAGAGAAGAATGAGACTCTGAAGGAGTCAAAGACGATGCTGGGAGTTCAGATCTGTCTGTCTAGATGTTGTTGATCAAATGGGAGGTTGGTTTAGCAGAAAGATGCTGGGTTTTTAGAGCCTTGAACATAGAATCATTCAATATTCTTTTGATGGATAAATATGATTCCGTATTATTCTCACTATAGCCAGTAGACACTAATAGAGGTAGTTTGATGCGATAAAGAAAACACTGAAATAGGAGTCATGAGACCTGTTTCACCTACCAACTAGCTCTGTTTCTGGGCAAGTCATTTTACCTTTTCCTCTGCCTATGATTCTTCCCTTTCTGCGCAGGTATTTAAAAGCCACTTTTTCAGAGACATCTTCCCTGTCTTCCAATCAATCCTCAAGAAATAGTGAGAAGCTGAATCCTCCAGTTCTCACTTGTCTGGTTGTCAGAATTCAGATGATACCTAGGAACTTCACAGACCTCTGTCTCTCTTGTCTAGGTCTTGCCACTGCCATACTTAGTTCTCTTATCATGGTTTGGATTTAACAGACATAATACACCAAAGAGTCTGCTCAGAATATCCCAGGATATCAGCCCAAATGAGCTGGGCCGCTATAATGGGTCTTAATCCATGAACTGGCCTCTCAGTCCCCTTCAGGCACTGAGCTAAGCACTTTGCACGCATGGGTGTATCTCACTTCATCATCACAATAGCAGATGCCGTTGTGGTTTACCATAATACACAGATGAGCAAAGTGGGATTTAGAGAAAGGAAGTAATGTATCTTGGATCACAGGTATGCAAATTGTGGAAAACAGATTCAAACATGGAGAGGGGATTGGCAAGGGAGTGCTCATCTACCCTTACTTACAGAGGTGCAGACACCCGCAACAAGATCTGAAGCCATCCTGAGAGGATTTACGGCCTTTTTCACTAAACTTTTTACTTGGCTGGCTTATAAGTAAACGTTTTTACTGGCTGGCTGGTTATTGGAGTGGGGACTGGCTATAGCCTAAAAGCCCTTTGATCCGTGCTGTATGTCTAAATGACAGGGCTGGGTTCAGGCTCCAAAAGGCTTCTCTGGAACACTGTGGTGGGCTGTGGCCTATTGTTCCTGTGCCCACCGGGATTGCGCTGGTTCCCCCACTGTTCTCAGCATGGGAAAGCCCAGCGCTGGGCTTGGCAGGATCACTGAGTATGAGGCTGGCCAGGGCGGTAGACTGTTCTCTGCAGTTACCCCAGCCCAGCCAAGCTTTCTCAGTCCGCCATCTGCACCAGAACTCTAGCTTGCTTTTGTCCAAAGTGTTCTCATGGATAAAAATATAAGCAACTGAGTAAAGCACATCTGTAGACTTTCTGCAGGCTTTACATATTCTTTCCCATAGGACCTACATTTGAGGCTCTGCATTAACAGACAGTGGCTCTGGTCTTGTGCGCCATTCTGGTATATAATTCCTATCAGAGTAAGTGTCTGAGCCCTGCAGTTCCTTTTATTTCCATATTCTCTATGTTCGTAAGCTACAGGATCAAATTACTGGCATGATTCAAAAGGCACTAGAGTGGACCCAATTTTTTTGACAATTTAAAATCCTATCTGAACCTTTCAGTTTTGTAGTGAAAACCAACTTTTTGAGATGTGATATATGAGAACCTAATAATTGCTAAAATTCTGGAATAAGAATAAAAGAACAGAAAGGAACAGACTCTAAAACTTTGCAAACTTTCGCTTGATTGGTAAAGGAGCAACAAATAATTCATAAACCCCTGCAAAAACATAACGACTAAGAAGAAACATATTAACTGTCTTTAAAGCTTTTTAAAAAATAATGTTCCAAGTCATGATACCTTAAAAAACTGCAGAATTCAAATATATTATAATTAAAATGTTGCTTTAAAAATAGAGTAGATTTCTTTTCTACACTTTTAATTGAGTTGAGCCAAATTGTCAGATATATTATGCATTCCTGATAAATTCAAGTCTAACTTTTTAAACTTCCTTATGCCAAATATAATGTCTATGAGTTATAATTTTAAAACAATTTTTTAAAAAAATAGCTGATGCATTAGAGATAGCAGCCACTTACTTGCATGTCTTTGCTATTTTTAATGTCTTGTTACCAGGTTCATGCTGTGGTATAAATGGGGGGAGTTCGTTGAGTCTGAGTTTTAAATAACTTGAGAAAATGGGTTCTTACAACTTTCCCCTGGGATTTAATACTAATCCTATTATTGAGAAAATTATGAGGATATTATTAGGAAAGTTACAGCACTTATACCACCTTGAAAAACATGAGCATTGTGGTCACAGTGCAGTCTAGCCTTTGTAAACACTACATAAATTACATGTTATTTTCACTTTCAGTAGATGGTTTTATTTGCATACCTTCCTTAGTCACAAAAGTAGTGTTGGCCTGAAAACTACAAGCCTAGCAGAAATAATGCAAAAATGCAAAAGCAAACTAGTCCAAAAGGAAACTGCCCACCTCCCTCCTCCACTGCACCCCACCGCCTATGCTGAAAGTGGCTGTTCATGTGCCTGCTGCCCCCACTGGACTGTAAGCTCCTAGAGGACAGGAAATATGTCTTAATCATCTCATTTTTGTGGGTCTTTGTTTCCTCTTCCATCCATATATGGTGGTCCTGGTCCTTATAGAACAGTATGCAGGATTCTTCATACTTGAGAAACAATGTGCCTTTAAGAAGGAGAAAGGGTCAGCAAAGGAAGCAGGAAGGCTGAAAGGACAGAAGCAACAGATAGCAGTGCCATCCAAGCACCGTCCATGGAAGAGGGTGCCTTGTGGGTCCAACCCAAATGTCTGGTCCTCCAGATTATGGGAATGGACTCACCAAGACACCAAAATCTGCTACCATTTCATGCGACATCACAGCAGAGCTCCCTCATTCTGATTCCAGGCTCACTGGCTAAGCGGTGGGGGTTTCCAGGTCACTTAAACTTAGATTTCTATGGTTTCTTGTTATAACTGAGTAAAGTGACATCTGGCTGTATCCATAAGTCTCTTGTGAGCTTTGTTAAGGTTACTCAGAATCCCCAAATCAAACCAATTCTGGGACAAAAACAGAGTTTCTATGTATGGAGAGTGGAATAACAGACCTTTGTGAATTCACAAGTTGGCCCCCTTGGGTGGCACACTTACCTTGAAAATACATTCTTTTTTGCATTCCTCAGCCCCAGGCTGGGTGCTGAGTGGATAAGGTTGAATTAGGCATGATTGCTGACTACAACGTCTCACAGTTTAGCAGGCAAAAGAAGAGGGAAAGTATGTCCTGTGTGCTATGGTAGAGCTCTGGTGACACAGTGGTTAAGAGCTCAGCTGCTAACCAAAACGTCAGCAGTTTGAATCCACCAGCCGCTCCTTGGAAACCCTGTGGGGGAATTCTACTGTGCCCTATAGGGTCACTATGTGTCGGAACCAACACAACAGCAACTGGTTTGGTTTTTTGGTGCTAAGATAGAAGATTGTACAGGGCGCTGCAGGAGCAATGGAAGGGAACTGTTAGTTCTGTCTGGGTGCAGGGGAGGAACCTTGTGCATTTTGGAAGAAAGATATATTTGCCAGAAACTTCCTCTAGGAATGGAATAAGATTCATTAGAAAGTGGGTATGAGGGCATACTGGAACTAAAGAAAACATAAGGAGCCACTGAAAACATCAGGGAACCTTAAGATTGAGTGATCTTATTGGTTAAATATTTTTACAGGGCTGGCTAATTGAAGATGAGTGCATTAAATAACCTCAGAAAATGGTTATTGGGTGAATGTGTAGTAAATACACTTTGGGGGTCTCCAAATACCTTTATATTTCATTGTGTTAATAGAGGGGACATCAGTGGAATAAGAATGTAGAATTCTTTACCCTAAAACAACAGACCCTCCCCTTGACTGAGGTGAAGGCCACAGCAACCTGTCAGGCCTGGGGCCAGCAGTCAGCAGTCCACTGGCTGGAATAAGTGGCAGAATTGCACAATGGTTAAAGAACCTGGAGTCAGGCTGCCTGCGTTCAAATCCTGACTCCACCATCATCTAAACTCTCTGTTTCAACCTCATACAATGGGGTCAACAATAGTCCCTACGGCTTAGGTTTGCTGAGGATTGAATGAGAGAATGTGTGTAAAGCACTTAGAACAATGCCCAGCACTCAATCGATGCTAACTTTACACAGGATGGCTGCTTGCCTCCAGGATCCTGCAGATTACGGAACAAGAGACCAGGCAAGTCAATGTATAGGCTTCTTTCTTTCTCACCCACTGGGGCTCTTGACAGCCAGAAAATGAAATGACAAAAATAATGGCATGAAAAGAAAAGGACTTGTGTGCAAGTATGAAGGGAAACAAAGAGAATCAAACAAATAAAGAAAAAGGAAACAAAAAAAGAGACAGAGGGAAAAAACACGATAGAGAGTAAAGGAGAGAAATGAAGACAGACCTATTCTGAGAGGAGCTAAAAGTGACAGATAAGGAGCTGTGAAGTCAGCCACACTAAAGCGATGCCTCAGGATTCACTGCATAAAAGCGCCTCAGTTATTCTGAATTCCTTTCTTGTCTATCTCTCTCATAGTTTTATTTCATATTGCAATAGTTAATCATACTCATTGGAAAATCTTGAAAATATCAGAAAGTATTTTTAAATGATGTAAATTACCTATAATCGCATCTGCTCAGAAGAAACCATGTAAATAATACTGGGATACTTCTGTTTGTTTGTTTGTTTTCTCTCTAAAACGTGCATGTTGTTGTCGTTGTTCAGTGCCATCGAGTCAATTTTTTTCTCATAGCTACCCTATGTGATAGAGTAGAACTTCCCCATAGGGTTTTCAAGGTCATAGTATTTATAGGAGCACATTGCCAGGTCTCTCTCCTACAGAGCCACTGAGTGGATTCAAACAGCCAACCTTTCAGTTAACAGCCTAACACTTAATTATTGTGCCACTAGGGTTCCTTAAAAATGTGCATATAATGTAAATAAATTAAATTTATTTTTCTGGTACAGCATCAGATAAAACTAGCTGAAAGGATTCTCATTGAATTTGGTTGATGTGTTTGGGATAATCTGATTAAAATATAGGCCATGTGGTACATATGAAGTTCACTTTTGAGTGAATTAATTACTCACAGAGTAAGAGAGCATCTCAAAGACATAGCCCAGCTTCTCCCAGGCATCTGCAGATACTGACAGGTAATGGAGCAGTTTTGTCCAAGTTCAATGTTTTGTGGTGCTTCAGGGTGAGTACAGCATGGATTTATTCATTTACCTATGTTTAATCTATTTCTTTGCTCTTAAAGTGCATTGAAGAATACAGGAAGAGGTAGCAGTGCTATAGCTCTGGGGAAAGGTCAAATTTAGCCAGAGGGAATACGTGGTTGTCGAACCCCAAGAACAGATTATGTAGTATATAAGTTTATATACTCTTTGCATCCTGCTATATTACTTTACAATCTCTTGTGAGCATTCTACCAAGTCATTAAAAATTCTATAGAACTATACAATCTATCCATTATATGGATATTTTTAATTTCATATAGCTGTTGTAGAGAAAAACTTGAACAACGTTTCAGGTTAAAACAGAGAGATTTATTAAGGGTTTAAAACAATTGCAACTGGGGAATCACATAGCCCATTGAAAATGGAGGCAGGTAATCCTGGGGCAGTTTCGTTATACAAGTATTCTTATGGGGTAAAAAGAGGAACCAAAACATAGGGAGGGCAATTACAAGGAAATCCATGAATATTGTAATAATCACACTCTGATTGGTTACTGATTATTAATAGTATAATTAGTGATTACAGGTAGTATTACAGGATGCTTACATAATGGTCACAAGATGCTTACATATATATTTTGTCTATCTTGCAAAAATATCTTGCTGGCAACAGCACCCAGACAGCACTCCTCCTGAGTACGTTTATTTTGAGGAGTGCAGATGGTCACTTGGTTTAGACCCTTCAGGGCATATAATTTCACATCCTGGTTTTGACCACTGAGGAAAAACATGTTCTTCTCACAAAACATAGATGTTAGTCTAGAATCCAATTAAAATTAGATAGCATGGTCAGCATATTATGCCTCTGTCTCACTGACTACACTGAAAGTTGTCTTTTCCTGAGACATGGCCAATCCCTTATTGTAATTTACTTGGGTTATTTCCATCTTTTTCATTGTTATTAATAACATTTTGGGATGTAGCTCTTCATCTATAGTTCTGATTATTATCCATATTTTGGATTCCTAGAAACAAAATTCCTAGGTCAAAAAGTAGAGCTATTTTGTAAGGACCTTTCATACATACTGACATTACTTTCCAAAAAGGATGTAACAATTTATTTTTTAAACAGAATAGTCTGATAGTGCCTTGCAAGCCTCTTGAACAATCATTTGTCTTAATAGTAGTCAATTTGATAGGTTAAAAAAAATGTTATCTCATTACCTTGTGAAATGCATCCCTAGTGAGACTGAACATTTTCAAAAGTTTGGTTAGCAATTTCAAATGGTTAATGCAATCGACTGCTAATAAAGGGTTGGAGGTTTGAGTCCACCCAAGAAGCACCTCAGAAGAAAATCCTGAAGACCTCCTTCCAAAAAATCAGGCATTGAAAACCTTATGGAGCACAGTTCTACTCTGACACACATGGGGTTGCCATAAGTTTGAATCGACTTCAGCAGCAACTAGATTTGCATAATTTGTGCACACCCTGCTTTGCAGTTCTAGTGTCTTTCTTGGAGATTTGTGTAACAGTCAGTGTCTGGGAGGAGACAGCACACACAAAAGAGAGCCTGAAGAAAGCTGACTGAAGGAACTATTTGCAAAGCTAGTGTAGGCATGTGGGCAGAGTTAAGGGAAAACAAAGAAAAGATGAAGCTCACAGGGCTAACAATGCTGGAAAGCCATTACCACCTCTAAGCCTGAGGGACATGGCGTAGGGGTGGGTAGCAGAATCCAGCAAGATCAGTAGCTTTAGAAAAGGGATACCCATCAGGAGCCATTGCTTTCCGAAGAGGAACATAACGACTACAAACATGTAACCTACAGGGCAGGAGCCAGAGGAAAAAATACCCTGGCCCTTCCTTCTTCCCACCCTCCAGTCTCCCGCCATGCCTTCAATTGGCTGAAGCTGGTTGGAAGACAGAGGGCAAGGGAGCCTGGCTGATGAGGTCCATAAAGGTTTCAACTCTCAGGGCACAGAACAAACTGGAAACATGGATCTAGTCGGAAAAACAGAATATCCATGAAATTTGAAAGAGATTTTTGATTAAGAGAGATACTAGGCCATGCATGTCACATGTTTGTGGTTTGTCTTTCCATTTTCGTTAAGACATTTTGGCACAAGAGGTTTTTCAAGTTTTAGGCAATAAAGGTGATCCATAACATTGTTTATGATTTCTTTTATTAGTTTCATGGAAATTCGTTCCTCATCCAATGAAGAGATATTTATCTATTATTTTCCTGCTGGGATTATGTGGTTTCATTTTCTACATTTAACTTTGTGATTCAGCTAGAATATATTTTAGAACGTGTTACAAGGTAATACTGTAGTTTTATTTTTTTTTCTACGCAACAAACATTTAGACCAAGCAATAATCCAATTTTCCCCCACACAAATTTGTACTACCATCTTTATCATATATGGATCCTTGTATGATTTAAGGAAACCCTGGTGGTGTAGTGGTTAAGAGCTATAGCTGCTAACCAAAAGGTTGACAGTTCAAATCCACCAGGCGCCCCTTGGAAACCGTATGTGGCAGTTCTACTCTGTCCTGCAGTATCACTATGAGTCACAATGGACTCAGTGGCAATGGGTTTGGTTTTTTTGGTTATATGATTTAATGGTCAATTTCTAAGCTGTTCATTCTTTGTGACGTATATATGGTGTACAAATATGTGCGTATATATATAAAATGAAGATATTAACACACGTACATATATTTACATATATCTATACATACATCCATATCAGATATATAATTCATATACCTAATTACAGGCAAGATACCCTTGCCCCATCTCTTCTGCATTCCCCAAAGCAACCATTTTTTTTAGGTGCTCTTTCTCGTGGTTAACTCCATATTTCTAAATAATATACTAATGTGCTTCTACTGTAATTTCATAATTGATCCATTTTAAGCATTCTCTGTTGACTTTCTACTATGACAAAAGATGTTGTTCATATATGCTACTCTCATTGCCTTTTTCTCCATCCTACCAATACAATTATTTGTAATCCCTTCACTGATATTTTTGTAACATCAAGTAATCTACTAAAAATTTTATCTCTTGCTTCATATACTCTGATGTTTCACTTTTTAAAATGAAGATATTAACACCCTATGCTACCCTCCAGTTCTTCTACTGTCCACCTCCCAATAACTATCACTTCCAAATTTACTCTTGCATTGTTAAAGTTAGTAATATTCACATTCTGTTCTGAAATCATAATTGTTCATACTTCTATGATTCTAAAACTTGAAAATTAATAAAAGTGTTCACACTGCACAATCATATACATATTTGCACTAGAAATCTAGACATCACTGTATTAACATTTCCATTATTGTGTTGCTTTTAGAAGAGTTTGTGGTTTCCTTTAGTTTTATCTTACACTCTTTGCCTTTATAATAGCAATTTTTTCCTATCATATCCATCCAATCAAGTTTTCTAATGAGTCTCTATCTTGTATATTGTTGTTGTCAGGTGCTGTCAAGTCACCTCCGACATAGCCACACTATGTGTAACAGAACAAAATGTTGCTCAGTCCTGCACCATCCTCACAATAATTGCTATGTCTAAACTCACTGTTGCAGCCACTGTGTCAGTCCATCTCATTGAGGGTCCCCCTCTTTTCTGCTGACCTTCTACGTTACCAAGCATAATGTCCTTTTCCAGCGATTGATCCCTCCTGATGACATGTCCAAAGTAAGCGTGATGAAGTTTCATCATCCTTGCTTCTAAGGAGCATCCTGGCTATACTTCTTCCAAGATAGATTTGTTCGTTCTTCTAGCAGTCCATGGTATGTATTCAGTATTCTTCGTTAACACCACAATTCGAATGCATCAATTCTTCTTCGCTCTTCCTTTTTCATTGTCCAGCTTTTACATGCATATGAGATGACTGAAAAGACCATGTACCTTGTATACCTCCCTCCAAAGCCTTCCTTCTTCCTGCTCCTATCTGGACTGGTAATTGTCTAGATCACAATGACACACAGGGAATCTCACTTCACTGATTTCATGGTTTGGATGCACCATTTTATGAATTCCATTTCCCCTCCTTTCTGGATGTTCTCCATTATTTCACTGGATTTGCTGGAACGCTTCCTCAAGTAACTCTCTGAGCTAAATGAGAAATAACTCAGTCCTTGCATGTGTTAAAATTACTTAAAATTTCTTCCCTCTTGATTGATAGTTTAGGGAAAAATACTTTTCTAGATTGAAAATCTTTTTCCCTCAGAAATGCAGAAGCATTATTCCATGATCTTCTAGCAACCAGTATTCCATTCTGATTCTTGTTCTTTTTAAGATGGTATGTTTTGGGGTCTTGTTTCTTTCTTTGTTTGGTTTTTCCCTCTTATGATTTTTTTTTAATCCTTTGTGTGATGAAATTCTACATTTATGTTCTTAAGTGTGAGTTTTTATTTATTCATTGTGTTGGATATGCAAAGAGGCATTTCAATCTGAAAAGCCATGTTCTTACCATTGGAATTTTTCTATATGATTTCTTTAATAATGTGTTTCGTTTGTTCTCTTTTTTCCATTTCTAAAACTGTTATTATAAAAGTTATATCTCATCAGCTGATCCTCTATCACTATGATTTTTCTTTAATTTTTTTTTTTTTGTTCCTCTTCCTAAAAGATTTTCTCATCTTTATCTTCAGCCTTTCTATTAACATTCTTTCCAGTAATTATTTCCAAAAGTTTATTCTTCTTCTCCATCTGTTACTTTTTAATAGCTTCCTGTTGTTATTTTACAAATACAAAAAATATCTTCTCAAATCTCACCTGTCCCTTGCATTACCTCGGTTTCTGTAGACTTCCTTTCTGTTTGTTGCTCTTGGAAGCTCTTTCATAGAGGCTTCCAAGAGCACCAAATAGAAAAATGCTGCCTGTGAGCTCTGTGTATGTAGGTAAGACTTTCAACTGACAGGCTTCACTTTAGGGTGAGTGGTGGAAAGCTAATCTTATCTCTATGTTGGACCCCTAAATATCAGAATGGAAATGCATTTTAAAGCTTACAGTTTCTCTATAGTAAAGAATTTTCTGATATTTTACCTGGGAGATGGAAGACTTGCTAATGAACATTCTGTAAATGTGGTAGGGCTGGGGGAGGAAATCAGCTGCCTATAACAAAAGAAAAAAAAGCTTGCATTTACTCTGTTTTCAGTCACATATGACAAATATTTATGGAGTGACTCCTGTACTTTAGGCATTGTTCTGTTTTAGCATCCCCTCCCCCTGCCCAAAAAAATAGACAAAGACCTCGTGGAGCTTTTATTCTAATAGTCTAATGGCAGAAGTAAACACTATGCAAGTAAATAAACAAATAGGTAATTATAAGTACTAAGAAGAAAAATAAAGTAGTGTAAGGGGAAAGAAAATGTTGGGGATAAAGTTTCTATTTCAGGTAAACGGTTAGGCAAGGTCTCTCTGAAAAGATGATGTCTGAACAGAAACCTGAGGGAAGTGAATCATGAGGATATCTGAAGAAAGAGTGCTCTGTCTGAGCAGTGAGGAAACAAAACATGCATAGGTCCTGAGGCAGGAGTATACTGGCATACTGGAGGAAAGACAAGGATGTTAGGTGGTTGAGTAGAGTTAGCCAGAAAGAGTGACAGGAAATGAAATTACAGACGTAGCAGGAGGTCAGAGCATGTAGGGCTTTGCAGGCCATGGTAATGGATTCTAAGGAGCAGGGAAGCCGTTGGAAAATTTTTAGCAAAGAGATGTGTGTGTGGGTGCTATTAACATGACTCTGCTACTTTCTACCTACCTACTCCATTCACCACTCACCACTGACTCACTTATTTTTCCATCAACCTTCTGTATATATTACATATTTCTATTATTTCTATTTTGTTATCTATTCACTATCTCTTTTATGCTAATATTTTGATGAAAGCATATAATTGTTAAGTTATTCCATGTTACTTGCAACTTTTCTTGCCTTTGGCTAATTTGCAAATTGAATATTGAGAAAGTTGTATTAAAATCTCCCACCACTATATCCTGACATTTCTTCACATTTTTAACATTTTGCTGTATAGGTTTTGAGTCTATGTATTTTGGCCCACAGGTTCATCCTTATTGAATTGGTAATTTTTGAAACTGTGTGTCTTCTTTTGTATCTATCTGAACTTCTCCATAATAAAAATAGAACAATATTAATAGCTTTTACATCTTCACTTCCTGTTATACCAATAGTCCGGGAAAATAACAATTAGGTTCCTCTAGAAACCGACTCTGAGACAAGGATTTAAATGCAAATAGTTCATTTGGGAGGCACAGGGACAACCAGCCCGGAGTGGGGTTGTGATACAGGGAAGGAAAAGCAGCCAACAAAAGATATGCTATTAAACTAACTACCACTGTGGGCGCTGGAGTCTAACCCCGTGAGAAATTGAGAAATGGTGCAAAACACACCTCAGAACTGTCCCACCTCACGGGCTAGTCATTGGCCAAGGGCTTCTCCCAGCGGGTGCTAATTCCTTGGCACTTCAGACTTCCTTCAGGCACCGCTTTGGGTCATGGGAGCAGGAAGAACTCTTAAGCGCACACACACAAACACTGACAGTTGAGGTTAACTAAAGCACATGAAAAGATCCAAGGAATATGAACAGAAACTGACAGCATCTGCAACACCCTTATTGTTCTTTTAATGTTTTATCCTTAACTTATACTTTTTTCTGATATTAAGATGACCGCCCATGCCCTTTTGTGTGTTTGAATCTCACAATTCATTCAACATAGATTTTTTTGAGGTTCTATTATACACTAAGAATTACCCTACTTGATTAACATGGACCTAAAGTCTGAAAATGGTCACAGATAATATGTAAATACAATGTAAAAATATCACATGATAAGAACTTCCCAAAGGAAGTAGTGTCTATGCTGAGACCTAACTGGTCAAGGAGGAGGGGAAGAGTGTCTCAGGCTGAGGGAACAGCATGCTTGGAGGCCCAGATGGCAGAGAAATGTGTACTGGAAGAACTGAAAGTTGAGGAACGGGTGCTGAATCAGAGACTACAAATCAAAGAATGGCCAGAAATAAGGCTGTAGAGACTGTAGAGGTCAGGTGATGCATGGCTTTATTAGCCATATTAAGGAGTTTGGACTTTATCCTGAAAGCAATGTGAATCCATTATAGTTTTAAGCAGAAGACTAATAAAAAAAAGAAAAATTCATTTTAGAAAGGTTAGTCTGACTACAGTGTAGGAGTGAATAGGAGAAAGGTAAGAGGAGAGGCAAAGAAAACGATTAGACTGCCATGCTGTAGTGCAGAAAAGAGACGGACAGTGAGGTAGCAGGCAGGTGGAGTCAGAAAGAAATTTAAGCGGTATTTTCATGTGGCGTATGTTTGCCATTAATTTGTAACATTGGTCAATCACTTCCCTTTAGTTGGGTCGTTGGTAAACAACTTACATTAGGTTTTGCTTTTGATACAATTTGAGAATATTTATCTTTTAATAAGTCTAAATCATTCATTTATTTTGATAAATATAACATTTAGTCAAACTTTTTCATCGAAATTTTCTATTGGTTTTTTTTTTCATTTTCCTAACTGTACTTTGCTTTTTTCTTTTCCCCCCCCCCC
>NW_004443942.1:100548-116112 GCF_000243295.1 Trichechus manatus latirostris
TTCTTCTTGATTCTTCCCTCTTCCTAATGTCTCATGACCTGTTAAATACTCAAAAACCAAACCTACTGCCATTGAGTTGATTCTGACTCATAATGACCCTATAGGACAGACTAGAACTGACCCCTATAGGGTTTCCAAGGCTATAAACCTTTATGAAAGCACACTGCCATGTCTTTCTCCCACTGAGTGGAACCCCCGACCTTTCGGTTACCAGCGGAGCGCTTAACCACCGTGCCACCGGGGCTCCTCCCGTTAAATACTAAGATCTATCAATTATGTCTAACATTTCTTGAATCTCTCCACCTGACTCCATTTTTATTTTGAAATTCCCAGGCTAGCCAGGTTCCAGCAACAATGAAGGCCTCTCTGAAATGGCAGACATCATGACGAGGTACTACAGTCAGCTAAGATGATGGCAGTGACTGTCGAGATCAGCAGCAGTACAAACAGCACTTGAGTTCCCGCTTGGCCAGTAGGTGGCAGCAGGCAAATGACTGAGGGAATTGATTCACGAACATCACGATAAAGCAGGAAGCGCTAAAGTGTATGTGAATGAATGTGTGAGTGTGTACTTAACTTTAGTTTCTAGTAAGGTCACATATTCTTTTTAAATGCCTATGACACACATAAACTGATAATAATTAAGCTACAAAAGAAGACTTTGATAAATTTCAAAAGACAGAAATCATAGAGTGCAGTGTTTCACTGAAGTAAATTAAAACTGAAAATTGATAGAAAATAGCAAAAAAAGAAGAAGAAAGAAAGGTTCTAGACACTTGGAAATAAACACCTCTCTTACAAATAACTAGAGTTTATAAAAATAACTTCCATTTTACGGCACAATGAGAAATGAGTAATTGTTATCACGTGAAAGCATTGCATATCCAACTATGTCCAAAGTAGTAAACTGAAGAAAATATGCAGCCTTAAAAGTATTTATTTAAAATTAAAAAGATTTTTAAATCAAGTATTCAACCAAAGAGACTTAAAAATACTACTAACAATAAAAACAAAGAGGTAGAAATAAATTAATACACATAAAGACATAAATGAATTACAGAAAATCAGTATACCTAATTTAAGAGGAAAAAATATCTACTTCTTTAAACTTTCCAATAATTAGCACATCCTGGGCAATTCTGCCCAAGGGAGAAAAAGAAGAGATGTCAAAAAAGAGGAAAAAAATAAAATGAGAATGAGAAAAAAGAGATATAACCACAGATAACAAATAATTTTCTAGGTTCAATATGATACCATGTACCATTTTGCAACAAGTCATTTGAAAAATCTAAATGAAGGGGGTTATTTTCCACAGTGTGCTGGGGCAGTACCTCCCAATATTTTTCACATAATAGCATACTTACAAAATAATAAAGTTTGTATAGCATAACAATGTAAAAGGAAAATTTTGCTTGTGCCTGGAGACAATAGGTATCACAACTCTGGCCATCCCAGCACATCTGTAATCCATTTATCGTAGATTGGTTGGAAACCATGTTCTAGAAGCCCTAGTCAAAGCAAGGAGTAGAGACAATGAGGGGAAAAAATGATAGAAGGAACAAAACTATCATTTTTGTGATTATGATTATCATTTATCATTTTTACAGATATTATTATCTAATTAGGCTAATTAGTGGAGAAAAAAATGTGGAAAACCTCCAACCTAAAACCATAAGCAGAAGAGTTAGGAGTGGTTCAGGGGAACTCTTAAGTTCAGAATCAGTGGATACAGGCAGCAGGAAGAGGCATTAGAGATGATGGTCAGAATGATTAAATGAGGAATTATCAATAAGTGGCCAATCCCTCTTCCTCTCTGAGACTAAAGCAGTGAGTGTGGACACTGTTCAACACCAGTGCCCAGCCTATAGTAGGCACTTGATAATATCATTTATTATATTTTCATACGTCTTTATTTTTCTTTCTCTTTTGTTGCCAATTTTTGGCAATGAGATGTTTTCCCTATGTGCTCATACTCTTCTGAATGTAGATGGTTGATCTTTTAGACACTACTGAAGCTGTTTTCATTGTCAGCGATCTCTAATGCATTTGGGAGTCCCTCGGTGATATAGTTAACGTGTTCAGCTGCTAACCTAAAGGTTGAAGTTTCAAGTCCACCCAGAGGCACCTTGGAAGAAAGGTGTGGCAATCTACTTCCTAAAAAAATCAGCTATTGAAAACCCTATGGAACACAGTTCTACTCTGACACACAAGAGGTGGCCACAAGTTGGCGTCAACTCTATGGCAACTGAGGTTTGCTCATTTATAAAGCATCTGAATGATACTTAGGAAGAGGAGGTGAGGGCACCGACATTCTCTCTGCTCTGTCACCACTTGTAAGGGGCTGGGGTATAGTTAGCCTGGTCCAGAACTAGGGATCCACAGGCTGTGACCAGGCCAGGAATCCTCTGCGAGGTGACGGGATATGTAACTGAGATGGAGGCCTCTGTGCTTTGCCCCTTGTTCTTTATTTTCCCTTCTATTAGTCTTCAGCATTTTTGTTTTTTTTTTTTTCAGAAAAAATATAACCATGTTTTTTTGTTTGTTGTTTTTTTTTTTTTTTTTTCCTGACAGATTTGTTTTGTTTTTACCTTAGATTCATGTGCTTATAGTGGACAGATCTTAAAGTTTCAAATTATTGGCCAGGGCAAACACTACTGCTTTTTTTTCAGAGTTGAAACTGATAAGCTTTCAAAAGTTGAAAATTGACTGAGATGACCTTAAGTTTGGCCAACTTCTCCAGGTTTAACCAGCCTTTGTAGCTCTTCCTGAAGCTTGTGGTAGCAAGAGGGGTCAGTGAAGGGGAACATCTGGATTTAACACAGACTAATTACATCTCACACCTCTCCTCTAGACTTCTGTTTAACCCCAGGGAGAAGCTTAAAAGTGTGTCTTCATTAGAAACTCAGGGGTCATTTTAACCTAATTGCTCCCTCATCACAGCTTAAAACTAACACCTAAACTTTTAAGAATAATCTCATCTGGGGTCTTTAAAGCTTGCAAGCAGCCAACTAAGATACAACTATTGGTCCCTACTTGTATGGAACAAAAGAGAATGAAGGAAATCAAAGATTCAAAGAAGAAACTAGTCCATGGGACTAATAGTCCGTGCAAGCCACAGCCTCTTCTAACTTGAGACCAGAAGAACTAGATGGTGCCCAGCTACCACTACTGACTGTTCTGACCAGGGACACAATAGAAGGCCTGGATAGAATGGGAGAAAAATGTAGAACAAAACTCAAATCCCCCCCGCCAAAAAAACCCAGACATACTAGACCGATAGCAACTAGAGGAGCCCCTGAGACTATCACCATAAGATACTTTTTGAACTTGGAACTGAAGCTATTTCTGCAAGTTACCTTTCAGCCAAATAATAGATTGGCTTATAAAATAAACAATATCACCTGTAAGTAATGTGCTACCTTAAACAATTAACTATATGAGACAAAAAGGTCAACATTTACCCAAAAATGAATATGAGAAGGCAAAGAGGGAAAGGGAAGCTAGATCAATGGAAACAGAACAGAATGGAAACAATGAGAATGCTGACGCATTGTACAAATTGTAATCAATGTCATGAAACAATTTGTATAAAAATTTTCAAAGGGGAACCTAATTTGCTGTGTAAACTTTCACCTAAAACACAATAAAATATTATTTTAAAAAAATGAAAAATCTCAGAGTCCCTGATTCCTGACACTGTTTACCCTTGGGAAGTGCTCCCTGAGGACCCGAATGCTGTTACTAATTTCTGTAAATGTTTTCATGATCTTGGTTGTGGAGTTAATGTCTAACAAACTCCAGAGGAACCAATTTCCAATTTGAGGAAACTTCCGTACAAAGTTCCTTAATTATCCCCAGACAGCCATTGCCCTGTAGAATCCAGCCAGCCAAGGGAGGTGGTTAGCAGGCCACAGGGGGGTAGTTACAGTTTAGTTACCAAGGAAACAGGGCAACTGTACATCAAGGAGTGTTTGACACCAAGAGACCAGGGACCTGTAAACACATGTATCTGCTATGTCTTTTTTTCTTTCAGCAAGAGGGGGACCAAGTAAATCAGGACATGCATCCTCCCTCTTAAATTTTTTGAAAAATTGCCTGTAGTGAATTCTCTAAGCCAGTGTTCTCACACTTTTTAGTCTCAGGACCTCTTTAAACTCTTAGAATTTGTTGAGAACCCCAAAGAGGTTTTATTTATGCAAGTTATAGCAATTGTCATTTACTATATTAGAAATTAAAACAAAGATTTTTTAAATATGTATTTATTACACCATTTTAAAATAAAAATACTAACCCCATTACGTGTTAACCCAAATACCATATTTTGCTGGAAAATAATTGTATTTTCAAAAATATTCGGTGAGAAGAGTGGCATTATTTTACATTTTTGCCCATCTCCTTAATGTCTGGCTTACTAGAAGACAGCTGAATTCACACGTCTGCTTCTGCATTCGATCTGTTGCAGTATAACACATCGTGTACTTCTGGAAAACTTTACTGTACATTCATGCGAGAATGACAAGTAAGAGGCAAATAACATTTTTATATTATTATAAAAATAGTTGTGACCTCAGAGACCTCCTAAAAGTGTTTCAGAGCCTCCCAGGGATCCCCAAACCAACTCTGAGAACCACTACTTGAAACAAAATTGTGATAAACATCATCATTGACTAGCTTTATCTCTGAATGAAACATAGAGGACTGCAACAGACCCAGAGACAGGTTTGTAGTTATTAAGATGGAAGAGTCTGTGCTCTACTCTTGGTCATCCAACTCTTTAGGCCGTCCAGACCTTCATGGAGCTCCTGGCCTTCTGTTGGTGTATCCTTACAATGACAGCTGGCATGGTCTGCCCTTGTTTCTGGATATAACCAGGAAAACTTGGGCTCATCTAGAAGGCCTAATTCCAAAAAGAGATTTGCTACAATTTCCAAATATTATAAGTTCACAGAGTTTATTAGCAAAGGCTACAATGTTAAAGAAGCAGGTAATACTTGGAAACAGTAATAACAGAGACTGGAAGAATTTTCATACGGAATGAATGCCTGATTTCCCTTCCCCTCCTAAAGACCTTGCTGAGCAGTCAAAGGCTAGAGGAAGTATGAACTCTCCAGAAAGAATTGTCCTTGTTTACTTCCCCAAAACAATAACAGACATAATCCACTGTAACTATGTAAAACATTGTGAATGTGTCAGAGGTTGGATGATGATTATGGTGATGGTGTTGATATGATGGTGATGGTGGTAGGGGTAGTGATGGTGGTGGTGGTGGTGGTAATAGAAGAAGAGAACTAGGTTGGGAAAGCAGCTGTGAAGAGGGAAGGAGGATACACGTCAGATCTGTTCCTAAGCCTCAGTAAAAGATACACCTGTTAAGGAGATGTAACTTGCCACTGCATCTGCCACCTGCCCGTGTTTGTTGTGTTCAGAGCTGATGTGATTGATTCTATCACTTTTTATGAGCTCATCAAAGATATGAGGTTGGTGAACCATGGACAAGTTCAGCTCCCTGGGTTTTCAACAGTGAGGTTATAGCAATTACATGCTAAAGCCACTAGATGGCAGTAAGAATTTAGTCCATCTTTTGGCATAGCTGACCAAGTCCCTCTTGGAGCTTTCATTCATCTAGTGCCTGGAGACTCCATCCTAATGCCTCTACCTATATCCTCTTCCTCTGTGTCTGGTACCCTGGTCTTCTGAGTTCCTTGGTCCCTGAAGTCCTTATGACTTCACAGCTCTCCCTTATCTCTGGTATCCATGCGGTATTTTATCCATTTGTGTCTATCTCTTCCTCAGATAGAAACCACATCAGCACAGGGCCTGAGCCACACTGATTCAATCTCTCTCCTCTACCAGGTCCTTCCCATGAAACTTCAAACATTCTGCAGTCTCTCCCAGCTTGAAAAAAAAAAAGAATCCTAGATCATGCATTCCTTTCTAGCTATTGCCCTGTAGCTCTATTCCCCTAATTCATTCTGAACCTGAGCTGTGTATCCCAGCTATCTTCTTGAGTTGTATTTCACACAGGCATCTGAAAGTTTACTCATCCTAAGCTGAGTTTCACCCCAAAAAGAGTTCCCTTCCACTGTTCCACATCTCAACAGATGAAACCAGAAATGTGGGCTCATCTTTGATATCTCCCTCTTTCACCCCCACTCCAACATCCAATCTATTACCAAGTCCTGTTAATTTGATTTCTTACATATGGGTAAAATCCATTCACATCGCTCCATTTCCACTGCCACCATTTTAGTCCAAGTCACATCACTCTCACTTGGGCCACCGCAATTGCCTTTTCCTTACCTATTTCTACTCTTAAACTCCTCTCATCCATTGTCTATTAAGCAGCCAGGTGATCTTTTTAAAGTACAAATCTGGCCATGTCACTACTTTTCTTAAAACCTTTCACTGACCACCTATTGTGAACAGGTTAAGTTCAAGATTCTTATTGTACCTATAATTCTTTGTATGATCTGGCTTCTGCCTAACTTTCCAACCACACGTCACTCCTCCCTCTTCATTGCCAGCCTTCTCCCTCTCCTGGAATGACACCAAGTTCCTTCACACTTAGACCTTCAAACACTTTGCTCTTTCCACCTGAATGACTCCACCCTCTGCAGTAAAAACCAAAACCAAACCCGTTGCTGTCGAGTCGATTCCGACCCATAGTGACTCAATGGGCCTTGCTAACTTTATCAACATTTAGGACTTAGTTTAAATGTCACTTTCTCAGGGAGGCCTTTTCTGTCCTTCCCAGTGCCACTCTTCTCCCCAGCTACCCCCTCCAGGTTAGATAATGTCTTCCTGTTACAGTCCCATGGTGTTATATACTTACCCTTCATAGCAGTTATCACAATTATAATTATACTTTTATTGTGTGCTTATTTATTTAATAGTTATCTTTCTCATTAGGTTATCTTGCTCATCTTTGTGTTCCCAGCACCTGGCACAGTGCCAGGTACATAGAAGTCACTCAGCAAATGTTGTTGAATAAAGATTAAGTAAACTTCCTTCACTTTCTCCAACTGGTCGTTATCCCCGCCACCACTGTCTTCACGTATGATGCTGGAAAGTTGCAGCCCAGAACACACACACAAATACTGCCCTATGCAAATAAGCTGACACTGCCTCATCCTTCAGTTCTTAATTAAAATATCACACCATCGTGTCACCGTAACAAAAAACTAAAAATTGGCTTTGGCTTTGGGATGGGGCAGAGGGTAGAATTCGGAAATGTCTTATGGATACTAATACTGAAAGCTTGAAGGGCTTCAAGAAGGCTGTTGATGAAGACTGGAAGACAGTGAAGAAAATGTTATTGGATGCCGGAGAAAAGGGTAGAAGAGTTAGCAAAACTATCCCACGCAGCAATATAGAAAATAGAAAATGTACCAATAAAGTGGTGAATCTGACTAAGCAGAATATTGGAAATGTCAACTGGTTTCTTTTAGCTACATACAGTAAAATACTAGAAGAGAAAGATGAGCTGAAGACACAACTGTTAAGTTTTTAAAAAAATTTAAAGAAAATATAAAGGAACAAGGACTTGCTAGATTCAGAAATAAAGCTGTTTCTCATTCTCAGTTTCTCCCTGCAAAAGATTTTGAAAGAAATAAATGGTTTTAGGACTAAGATCAAATTCAGGGAATGGTAGTTAAGATCCTTTGTTAAAACATCAGGAAGATTTAAGATGATGCCTCATATACTCTTTCAGTTAAATAAAAGGGTCTTTAAGAATCTTAAGGGCTTTCCTGATGGACCATCCTTGCTGACAATAATGCTTCTAAAATTTTAAGGGAATTGTCCTATAGCAGCCTCGTGGATGGCCCAAGGTATAGAAATGCTCCTCTTGGTAAGAAATGTGATGGTGGTGTTTACGTGATAAATTTTTTAGTTGATACATATAAAACCCATAAAGTTTTTAAAGGAATATTATCAATTTGGACTGAAAGGAAACAGTACAAAATAAGACTATAAAAATTGCATGGGGAGCAGTGTCTCACCTCCTCTAGCTTCACAAGGGGGAAGGAGAACCAAGATCAATGGCCCAAGGCTAATTCCTATGAGGTAGAGGTCGGACATGCCTCCTCTCTCTATCATATTTACCAATTCTGATACCAACTGTCCCTTCCATGGCAGTCTGTACTAAGGCCAACAGCCTCCAGGCACCATTACCAGCCCCCAACTTGTAAGCACAGCAGCACGAGCCACCTCCCCTCCTAACTGGTTTCTCCAGATGTTTTTTAGGCAATCGGCCAGCTTCCTGCCCAAGATAAGAAAAACAAGAGGCTGGGGTCTGCAGACCACAGAATCAGTTAAGACCAAATTTGGCCTGCCTGACATGTGCAGAACCATCAACCCTGTCCTCTGGGTGATCCAGAACTTTTCTCCCATCAGATGGAAACAAACTTTAGTGGCCCAAGATTGGGGGAAGACTTTCAGAAGCGAAGGATCTGAGCCTAAGATCTGGTTTGAGAGACCTCCCCTCCCCTCTTGGGACTGAGCAAGCACAGAGGATGGAACTGCCCTGGGAACGCCTTTTTCAGGCCAGATCAGACTTTGCTCTTTCCCGCCAGGACCCTACCCCTAATAAATATGTTTCAGCCATTGTTCAGGGAGCCATCTTAGCAACACATGTCCCTTAGTGCTCCTTTGTTTGGCCAACTAAATAAAGCTGCTTTTGTTTTCACCCATTTTGTGTCTCTATAGCTGCACCAAGTGAGGACCTGAGACCCCAGTAACATACTTCTCTGCTGGATTTCACAATTCATTACAATGGCCACACAGAACTCACAGACAATACTCAAGATAATGGCGTTTACTAGGGAAGTGACAGGTTACAATTCAGGTTCAGGAATGCTGAGGATACAATTCTTCCATCAGGAGAGCCTCTTCCCAGCCATGCCACAGGCACACCTCTCTGGCCCTCAGCCTCTGCCCGGCTCCGGCAAGTGTTACAAAGCTCTTTCAGCTCTGTCAGTAAGTGCCCAGGAAACCCTGGGGGCATAGTGGTTAAAAGCTACAGCTGCTAACCAAAAAATCAGCAATTTGAACCCACCAGGTGCTCATTGGAAACCCTACGGGGGCAATTCTACCCTGTCCTATAGGTTCGCTATGAGTCAGAATCAACTCGATGGCGATGGTTTTTTTTAGTAAGTGCCCAGAGGCACCCCACTCCATCAACCAGCCTCAGCCTGAATGCGCTCAGCTCTAGCTCCAAGTGAGCCAGCAAACCTAGCTCCACCAAGTGCTTGGAGCACTCTACTCTGCCAGCAAGGCTCCTGCCAAAAGGCTCTCAGCTTTCTCATTCCATGGGCCAAAAAGCCCACCACAAAGTCTCCTGCCAGTCTCTCCTGCTGCTGTTTCTCAGCCACTGCTTCTTACCATTTTCAGTGATACAGATCTCTCTCTCTCTCACATTACAGATTAGTAAGTAAGCACAAGTAAGCCTGTGAATTCCTTGCTTAGGGTGTAATTCGTCCCTGAGTCTAAGATCCCGCTCCTTGAATCTTCAAGAGCTCTGTGTCTTCTTGAACAACAGAATGCTGTGGAACTAACACTGTGCCAGTTTATTGGACCAGGGCTTCAGTGGCTGGTAGCTTCCAGACAATGGAAGCACTCACTCTAAACCTGTTGCCATCGAGTTGATTCCGACTCATAGCGACCCTATAGGACTGAGCGAAACTACCCCATAGAGTTTCCAAGGAGCAGCTGGTGGATTGGAACCGCCAACCTTTTGGTTAGCAGCCCAGCTCTTATCCACTGCATGCCACCAGGGCTCCACACTCACTCCAGGGTGTCTCAATTTTGAGAAGAAGTTTTTGAAGATCTTCAGGCGTAAACTGCCTATTGGTGCTGCCTACTGAAGAGCTGATGGCTCTTTCAGGAAGTTACTGTAATGAACAACCAAGTTATTTGCCTGGGGCCTGGACAGTAGCTCTTGGAATAGTAAAGTTATGCTAATGAAGACAATGGAATAGTAATGTAATGTTAACTAGACAGTAACCTACTTGGGGGTTTGGTAGTTTTGTTCTCAGTGTCCAAGCTGTGTGTGGAAATAGATGTTTTGGTTCTTACTCTGCATGAAATTAATATTAAAGGAGCATTTATGTTATTTAACCCGAAGTCATTTTTATATATCTGCACTGTATTATTTAGGCTATGTTGTGCTGTTGTCCTCATTACACAACCTTTTGGTGAACCAGGTTGGATAATGTGGCTAGATGTAATTTGAGGTAGGAAAAGTATAATTCAGTGTCCTGGAGTTGCACGGGTCCTGGCACAGTCATGCAAGTGGGGAGGGCAGTCCGGGGTGAGCTACTTAAATGGCCCTTCTTGCGGGCAGTGGGGTGGAGGGGGATCATCCACCGAGCCTATGGTGCACTATTGGATGGCGGCAGAGGACCGTGCAAAGGGCCCAGACTTGCATGCGGATCTTGACTCTTGCTTACAAGTGGGTGCCTGTGGGTGCCCACATTTTTGTTCCACGCCTATGGCAGGACATGCAGCCCCAGCCACCCGGCATGCCTGGCTGGCTGCCTCACATGCTGTCATCCCCTCTGATGACCTGGTGCGGTCCCCATCCTCTACGCCCCCCTAGTGAGGCCACAGATGTCACCTACTGTATGAGTTAGGATTCTTTCTATTTCTAGTGGCAGAGAACTCATCCATATTGACTTATCCAAAAAAAGGGAAGGCTTCAGGTGTGTTCTGATTGGATGTTGAGGGCATGACAAAGCTGGAGGAGGCTACCTAGAAGCAGGGCATCTTATGAGATTGGTTTGGGGAACATATATGGCTTTCTCTGCTGGTCCTGAGTTGGAAGGGGGTGAAAAAAAATAGGGGGGCCTGGCAGTCATTGGCCAATTGCTAATAGTTTGGGGCCAATTGCTGCAAAGGTTGTAGATCAGAGTTCTATTATCATAACTGGTCTGACCACTGTCTATTTGTATACTCAGTCTCTCAGTTTATTTATTTATAATTATCAGCTTTGACTCATGGCACACTAGCTCTGTTCTACTTGTTTCGACCCTGTGATTGCAAAATGGTTCCAGTAACATTAGGCCTTAGATTCTCTCTCGATTGAGTCCAGCAGGAAAGAATAAGACTCTTTTCTAGAACCTCCAGGAAAAAACAAGAGATTCCTTGGATTTCATTGGATTAGGCTGCATGTTTTTCTATCCTTGAGCCAATCACAGTGGTTGGCAAGCGTAAGTCATGAGCCCCAAGCATTTGAACTGATAGTGGCTTTTTTGTTTGTTTGAATATTAGAGCCGCATCCAACAAATAGCTACTGCACAAATAAAAGAATGACAATGAGGCTGGCCTTAGTCTCTTTAAAGCTGAGTTGTTAGAACAGTATGGCACAATATTTTCAGACTTTTGAAGAAGGATGATTGTAATCAAAGGCAATGGTACCAGGACATGTTCTTATACATGTGTGAAGGCAACAGAACCACATTCTGTAGTCAGCCATTAAAATTAAGAACTCAAAAATAGTGATATTCAGTTTAAAAAGAGAGAGAGAATTGTAGGCTCTCCAACAGAGCTACTAGAACTTGAACTAACCCAGCTCCCAGCTCATAGTAAGAATCCTCAGGAGAAATGGTACTTCAACAAACCACTGTTGTTGCTGCATGTGGTCGAGTCGATTACAACTCATAGCAATCCTAGGACAGAGTAGAACTGCCCCATGGGTTTCAAGGCTGTAATCTTCATGGGAGCAGATCGCCAGGTCTTTTCTTCCAAGAGTCACCAGTGCGTTAGAACCGCCCACCTTTCAGTTAACAGCCAAGCTCTTAACATTGCGCCACCAGGCCTCCTTTCAAAAAACAATAACTGCTTAAAACCCGAAAGTAATGAACCTTCAAGAATGTAAGTTAAAAAAAAAACTCCAACTCATAGTAACCTCATGTATGTCAGAGTAGAACTGCACTCCATAGGGTTTTTGTTTGTTTTTATTTTGCTGTTGTTGTTGAGAATATACACAGCAAAACATATACCAATTCAACTGTTTCTACATGTACAATTCAGTGACATTGATTACATTCTTCGAGTTGTGCACCCATTCTTACCCTCCTTTTCTGAGTTGTTCTTCCCCCATTAACATACTCCAACAGGTTTCAATGGCTAATTTTTTGGAAGTAGATCACCAGGCCTTTCTTCCAAGACATGCACCTTTGGGTGGATTCAAACTGCCAACCTTTCAGTGAGTAGCCAAGTGTTTAACCATTTGCACCACCTAGGGACTCCTTAAGAATGTATGTAGGGTGTTCTAATGCTCATGATGGAATCTATATGAAGCTTAAATGCAAATTATTCTGTTACAGATTGTTGTCCCTTATTATGAAAATAATCCTGTAATTGCATAGAAGAAATTCCTTTGGTAGAATATTTCCTGCAGGAACAATCTGTTAGCAGATTCAGATTGTTTTTTTAAACATGTATTTATAGGTACCAAAATATTGTTTGGTTGACTTCAAGTCATTAGGCTTTTATAAAGTGTTTTTAAAGAACAAATACCATTTAAATGAAAAATAAAATTAATAAGTGTCTCTCCAAAATGCCTTTAATAATAATTATAGAAATATACAAGATATTCGTATACTTCAGACCCTTCTAAGAAATTAAATGTTGTTGTTATTAAGTGCCATCAAGTCGGTTCCGACTCATAGCAACCCTGTGTACAACAGAACGAAACATTGCCCGATCCCACACCATTCTCACAATTGTTGCTATATTTGAGCCCATCAGTGCAGCCACTGTGTCAATCCATCTCGCTGAGGGTCTTCCCTTTTTTCACTTATCCTCTACTTTACCAAGCATGATGTCCTTCTCCTGATAACAAGTCCAAAGTACTTGATACGAGGTCTCCCCATCCTCCCTTCTAAGGAACATTCTGGCTGTACTTCCTCTAAGAAGATTTGTTCATTCTTCTGGCAGCTCATGGTATATTCAATATTCTTCGCCAACACCACACAATTCTAAGGTATCGATTCTTCTTCAGTCTTCCTTATACATTGCCCAGCTTTCATATGCGTATCAGACAATCGAAAATACCATGGCTTGGGTCAGGCGCACCTTACTCCTCAAAGTGGCATCTTTGCTTTTTTAACATTTTCAAGGGGTCTTTTGCAGCAGATTTGTCCAATGCAATGCATCGTTTGACTTCTTGACTACTACTTCCATGGGCATTGATTGTGGATCCAAATAAAATGAAATCCTTGACAACTTCCGTATTTCCTCTGTTTATCATCACAACTGGACCAATAAGCAGCATCATGACAAACAGGGAAATTAAATAGTCTTAATTTATGATGACACAATTAAGAAACAACAATCCTGCTGTTTCCCCAGGATTCAGACACCACAGAACTGCCTCTGGCACTGTAGCCCATTCAGGGAATTGGGCTCTTGCCATCTCTGGTCTTCACAGCTGTTCTGGTTCACTGCCACAGGGGAACTTCATTAGGCTTGGCTGACTTTAGTTGATTGGCTGTAAAAAGCAGCCTGTCCCTAGAGCTTCCATTTGGTCCTGTTCTTAGTCATTTTAGTTAATTTGCTCAGTGAAGATTCTGAACATTTGCCATAACACCATTGATTGACTGAGAACACAACAAAGGGGACATTTCTTTGAGCTTCTCATTTGCATATGAAGTCCCTCGGGAGGCCATAAAGAGATGAGCCTTGTGGAACTTGCCCTCTTTTTCAGGCTACTGTGGGAGCTAGGGAAATCCTGGTTGCATAGTGGTTAAGAGCCATGGCTGCTAACCAAAAAAAGATCAGCAGTTCGAATCCACCAGGCACTCCTTGGAAACTGTGTGGTGCAGTTCTACCCTGTCCTATAGGGTCTCTATGAGTTGGAATTGACTCAACGGCAACCGTTTTTTGTTTTTAATGGGTGGGAACTTGAGGTGGTTGTTTCCCTTTCCTTCCTCTGGAATTTGATGTGTCCTTGTGAAAAGCTTTGGGTGGAGTCCTGCCCTAGCTAATGAAACAGTCCCAGGTAATCTCTACATCTTATACATTGCAAAACCAGTCCTGTTTTGATCTCTAACAGAAAGGAAAGGCAACCTTGAAAGTGCTGGGTGGATTTCCCCAGCAGAGCCCTTGAAAGCCACCAGGCTTTGCACAGCCTACCCTGAGATCTTCTCTCAGCATGGATGGTATACTAAGGAAAATGGCAGCTTTGTCTCAGCAGGCTGCTAATGTGTGTGATAGATCAGATAAAATTAGGCTGCCATTAGAAACAGAGAAAAAATTAGTATAGCAAGCAGCAATGCCTCCTTAGATTCTCAGCCTCCATAATAAGTAATATACATCTTTGTATCCCCCTGGCTTTGCCCAGTCACAGGCATCCCCAACATCCTATGTAAATATGCAAAGGAAAGGACAGGCCTGAGACTTGTTGACATGGAGCAAATTGAGGCACTTTAGAAACCCAAGAGATTCCTTGTACGAAGAAGCTGGTTGTAGCATTTGACCCCAAGCTTAATGTGTCGTAGACCGTGGATAAAAGTTGGACTTAGCTCTTACCCACAAGCCCATGCTGCTCCCTGCCTATGGGGACAGGGTGGGGCTCTTGCTTGTACTTTACTATTGGCCAGCACACCCTGAAAGGAAATGCCCCTCATGGATAGACTCCACCCACTCACTGCTATGACGGTGGGAAAGAAAGCTGTCCCCCTATCATCTCTCAGCAACTCTACCAACTTCCCTCACAAAATACATACACACCCTTGATTCAGAACAATAAAAGAAAAAGAGAACTTAAATAGTACAATTACTGGCAGAAACCACAAAATTAATGAATATTGATCAGGGGTTCTATTAACCTGGGCCCATGGGTAGACTTCAAGGGATCAGGGAACCCTTGAATTAATACATAAAAGTTAGAGATATGAATGTTTCTTTTTCTAAAGAGCGTTTCAATAGCAGTTAGCAGGTTTTCAAAGAAATCTATGACCCATAAAAGGCAAAAGATTAATTGCTCTCAAACTTAAACTATGATATGGGCATTTTTCCTATGGTATGAATTTTTAACATTTACTGGATATAACAAAATAAATTAATTAGTGAAAATGGTTTGCATTGCAATCACCACTGTTATATAGAAGTTCTATAGACGGAGCAGGGGAAAGGCTATTTGGCAACAGATCCTTTCCTAGATGGGTTAGTGTTGGCTGGATAACAAAAGTCATAAGAATGCATGAAAAGCAGTTAGAAATGACAGCATCAGTGGTGATAAGAAAAGAAATTGTAGATGTAATCAAATGCTAGATTTGCTTTGTGACATTTAGCTTTAATAATTATAAATTTATACTTATAAAAACATTATTTTCACATTGAGACAATCACTTTTATGATGCCTTAAAAAATAATGGAAACCCTGGTGGCGTAACGGTTAAGAGCTAGGGCTGCTAACCAAAAGGTCAGCAGTTCAAATCCACCAGGCACTCCTTGGAAACCCTATGGGGCAGTTCTACACTGTCCTATAGGGTCACTATGAGTCGGAATCGACTCAAAAGCAACGGGTTTGGTTTCTTCAGTTTAAAAAAAAATACTATG
>NW_004443942.1:126471-139682 GCF_000243295.1 Trichechus manatus latirostris
AATAGTGTTTTAACCCCTTTATTACCATCCCTGGGGCAGAAATTGTGAGCTGTCGGCACTCCTGTGATATAGATTCAATAAAGGGATCCTTCTACACTACCCAATAGCAATATTAAAATAGAAAGCAAACATGAAATGTTCCACATGTTGCAAGATGTGAAATGATTCTTTCTGGGAAAGGTTGCACAAGTAGTATTGTGACTCAAGGACTATAGAAAATAAGCAAAATGAGTTAATCGCATTTCCTGAAAGTGAAAAGAATCACTCATTGTTGACTCAACGGCCACTAACAACAACAACATTGTTTAAAAAAGTGTTTGGGGACATTTTTGACCTACAAAGGGAAACTTGACAAAAGTCTCCAAAAACAGCAGTCTATAAGTTAAAAAGACAGCATTACTATCAAGTGAGATTTCAGGAAAGTTCCCATGTTGCTCTCTAGTCACCAACATTGGATGAATATTTGACACAATACACAGAGAAATACAATTTTGTATTATAATCTGTGTGAGCCCATGAACTAAAACCAGTTTAGTCACCCCAAAAATTAGCTGTACTTTTTTACTCATTTATGAAACAGATTTTTCCCTCCAGAAGTAAAAATCTCATGTCTTTATTTGTGGGTCTCTTGATCCTCAATTTGGAGCCAAGTAGATCTTTAGGTCTGAAGTATCATTTTGAAAAGAAATTCTGCAATATGTACTAAAATTTATAAGCACACATACTCTTTGTCCCATATGTCCCACCTTGAAAAATCTATCATACAAAATTAAAAAGCATCAGTACATATAAATGTATGTGACTGGATATTTATTGAAGCACTGTCTTAATGACAACGATGTAGTAACAACCTAAATGTCCATAAGAGAGGAATGAATGAATAAATTCTTGCATCATGTTATGGAAAATTATGTATCTGTGAAAAATAAATGACAAGAGTACATCACTGAAAGAGAGGGATACCTCTAATATATTATCAAACTTGAGGAACTCAACAAATTAAACATAATCATTATCAAGAAAGATAATCTATTTTAATCATTTATTAAATTTAAATAAAGGGCAGTTGGGCAGTGACCAAATAGCACGTGACTTCTCAATACAGTCAGGCTGTGTGTGAAACCACTTTTCTTCGCCACAATTTCATCAAGGCTCTTTTCATCTCACTGTTTCGCGAACTGTAGATCAGTGGATTCAGCAGAGGAGTAAGCAGTGTGTAAGCCAGTGACATTAGTTTCTTGGTTTCTGGAGAGTAGCTGGATTTGGGTTGTAAATAAGTCATACTGGCTGTGCCATAGAAGAGGGTCACAGATGTGAGATGAGAGGCACAGGTGGAAAAGGCCTTTTGCCTCCCAGTAGTTGATGGCATCTTCAGGATGGCAAAGAGAATTCGAATGTAGGACAAAAGTATCAGCAAGAAAGGGACCATAATAATTAAAATGGTGACTGTAAATGCATAAATTTCAAACAAGAAGGTGTCTGCACATGCAAGCTTTAGGACTGGGGGGGTTTCACAGAAAAGATGATTAATTTCATTAGGACCACAAAAGGGGAAACTAAACACCCATGTGGTTTGTACAGTAGCCACCATGACCCATGAGATCCATGAGAACATTACTAACTTCATAAAGACCATTTTGTTCATAATCATTGGGTAGCTCAGAGGATGGCAGATTGCAGCAAATCGGTCATAAGCCATTGCCCCCAGGAGAAAACATTCGGTCCCACCAAAAAGAATAATGAAATACATTTGTGCAAAACAACCAGTAAAAGAAATAGCCGCTTTCTCCGTGGAGAGGACCACCAGAATTTCAGGCATAATGACTGCACTGAAACTCACTTCCACCACAGATAAGTTCTGGAGGAATAGGTACATGGGGACATGAAGGCTGTGGTCCAGGGAGATGATGACAATAATGATGGCATTTCCCATCAAGGTCACCAGATAAATAACCAAGAAAACCCCAAAGATCAGCTTCTGGAGTTCAGGAAAGTTAGAAAATCCCAAGAGAATGAATTCAACCACAGAGCTTTGGTTTTGCCTTTTCATGTCAGTAGTGGAGCATATGTTGTTTTTATGAGCATAATATATAAACTATGAAGTCACAATCCAACAGCTGAGAATCCAGGTCTGGAATTCTTGGCAGATGTAATGATGAGCCCATCCTGACAGAAATTTGGATTGGTAATTTTGGAGAATGGCAAATAACTTGGAATAATGCATCTTTCAAATACATGTGAAGAATTGAGGAATTCTGACTCAGAAATCTTGTATGAAAAGTACAAAATAATAGCAGGTTTTCTCCGGCAATGTGTTTGCTATGTAGGCTGAAAATTAAGTCTATTCTTAAAACATGTACAAACATTTTATTATTTAAGATCCACTGTTCAATATATTAATGATCGCATCACTCTGTTCTATTCAATTGTATATTTATATATGAATTTTAAAATAAAATTGTTTCAAAGTAGACAAATAACAAAAAATTAGAAGACAAACAGTTCAAAATTAAAACAAGTTTTTATAAATATATATTATAAATACCAAACTAAGTTCAAAATGCATTTGTTACTTTGTTGAAGGTGGAAAATAAGAATACACTCAAACAGACAGAGAACACTCAAGGTTGACTTTTAGATGCACTTGTCTTAGATGAACATAAATGAATTGGCTTCAAGCATATTGATTTCTGGCCAGGTTGGACCTGACCAATTATATGGAAATTTGTCTGGATGGTAAACTTTAGGGACCAGTCCTCCATGGCCCATTTCTGTGACCATAATGGTATGAAAGTAGCCTTTTAGACCTATAAAAAATATCATTTTGGGTCACTCTGATCATGTAGCTTAAATGGTTCTTTGTCTCCTCCAAGATATGTCTCTGCCTCTCCTCCCTGCACTTGGCTTCCTCATCTGTGTATTTAGAAGCAGCAACATAACTTTCGATATTCCTTCTGGCTCTGATGTGGGTGTTTCTCTGATTTGGTCATAGAAAACTATAGGCTGTAGGGCTGCTCCTCCATGAAGATGAGGGATAGGATAAAGGGAGGATGGGATAGTGGTGGGTAGGCACTTAGGAGGCAGACATTCTGCCTGGTCTCTTTGGGCAAGCCAGTCCAAGCAGACCTGACCATCTTCCTCCCAACCCAGCTGCTCTTCCCAGCCCTCTCTGAGCAGGGCACCTTCCTTCTCCCTCCCAGTCTCCCAAATCAATTCCTCCCTGCTCCCAGCATCTTATTCTTTGCCAAGGTCCACATGCCTTTAAGATCTGGACTCCCTCTGTCCTCAGCAAATCTAACCCACTGCCACTGCCCCAGGTCACTGCCTCTCCTTTCCCCCATCCCAAAGCCTCCCCCCCTTATTACATTTTCTCCAAACTGGCTTCTCCATGTTTCGTACTTTCTCCTCCAGTCCATACCTCACGTCTCTGCCAGACTAATCTCACCCTCCCTCCTAGAACCTTCAAGGTTTCTCTATATAAGTAGAAGAAGATGTCTATTTCTCAGGCTGGGATTTAGGCAAACCAGAGTGATAACAAGTGCTTTAGAAATTTAAATGAGGGAAAGATTACTTCTGAGTAGGGAGGGAGGAGGAACAGCCATAATCGCAGGATGTCTTGGGTGGCAGTGTCACTAGGAAGAAGGACAGCATAAGGAGGAAGGCTGACTTACTCAAGTCAAAAGTTAGTGGATGACACCTTAGCAAGAGAAAGGAGGCCTGCTGGCCTTTCTATGATGCTTTGAGAACAAGCAGAATTTCATGGTGGGACAAGAGAAAGTCAGGAGAACACATCAAGCTGAAGACATATAATGTCACCTTGAGTTCATATCATTAGGACATTGGCAGAGAATAGAAGGCAAGTTGACTTACTCCTAACTAAATATGACCAGAGTCATATATTAAAATCAAATATCTAGGGTAACCATAATAATTATATTTTGAAGGATCAAAAAAAAATCTCCTAAAATGGGCAGTGAAATAGACTCTGCAGGAAGAAAACATTTAAGTACCATTTCTAACAGAAGAAAGAATATATTCAGCAATAAATGTAAAAAAAAAGGGAATATGTTTTAAAGTAAGGAAATTTACCAGTACTACCGGTTGCTGTCAAGCTAATTTCTACTCATAGCGACCCCACGTGTGTCAGAGTAGAACTGTGCGCCATAGGGTTTTCAATGAAGATTTTTCCGAAGTAGATCACCACGCCTTTCTTCCAAAAGAAAAATAGAGAAACTATCAGAAGATAAAATAGAGTTAGGGAACAAACCTAAATTACCACCTTTATGAGGGATTAAAAAAAAAAAAAAAAAACTCAATCTAAATACTCCATCTTTTCCCTTTAACACAAAATAGCCTAATGCTGCCTTGGCTAATTCACTGGCATGACTACTGGCTCCATGACTAACTTTCTGTAGGACCTTGGGCAAATCACTCCCTGGTCTGGATGTTATCTTTCTACATGATTGGCCATATTTCTAAACCACCTCCTCTCCCTGCCCCTTACAAACATCTATGAATTTATTATTAGTTCAAGTAAACAATTCATAACTCTAATTATTGCCCAGACTAGCTTCAAAACCAAATATGTCGACTGTGCTTGTTTATTCCTGAGCACTGAATTACCACTGGATAAGCATCTCCAATTATCAGTGAGAATAACTATAAACGGTAAACCCACTAACAAGTGCACAAACAGAATCTTCAGCTCCTTACCTATTGATTCTGTCTCTTTGATTTTCATCCCACTTAATCACGTTTCACTTCTTTAGTTAAAGAAAAACGTTTCCATAAATACAACTTAGTGATTCCATGCACTGGTTTTATAACACTATATGACATTAAATTGTATGCCCTGGGAGAATCCTTCCCAGGAGAACTTACACTCAATTAATACAGACTTTCCTGTATGGAGATAAGAAAGCTCAATTGCACAAACTTGGAGCACCACTCCTTAAGATTTCTACAGGGAATAAATACCTCTTCACATAAGAGACTCAATTCCACCATGACACGGAACTCCCTGGGTGGCACAAATGGTTCAGTGCTTGACAACTAGCCATAAGGTTGGTGATTTGAACCCACTCAGGGGCACCTCAGAAGACGGGCTTGGCTATCTGCGTCTGAAAGTTCACAGCCTTGAAAACTCTATGGAGCAGTTCTACTCTGCACCCATAGGGTCGCCATGAGTCAAAATTGAGTTAATGGCAACTAACAACATCTCCCAAGAGAACATAAAAGCAGAGGCTGAATATGTTAGTAAATATGGAAAGAAGAGAGAGGAGGGGAGGGAGAGGGGAGAATGTGAGCAAAGGTAGACAACCTAGAGTTGGATGGAATGCACAGTTTGCGCAGCAGTGAGAAAAAAAGTTAAGGCAAGTAGACTAATGTCTCTTTGTAGAAATCCTAGATGCCCCTCTAGAACTTTTTATCTTTTCTAGTAGAAACATAGAGTCACTTAAAAATCTCACAGTTGTGGAATAGCTCAGGACAAGGTAAGTCCATAAATGAATGGCTTCAAGAACTTTGCCCAACTTTAGCGGTTGTTTCCTGAGTCCGGTAATGAGGCAAAGCAAATAGTCACACACCCTGCTAGTTAAGGGTCTTCTTTGAACTGACCATCTCCTCATGGAACAGGCTGGAAGTCTGACCATTAACAGCATTCCTAAGAGCCCTAGATGAATGCCCAGCCCCCTTGTGTTCAGGTTAGAAAGCCCACTGGGAGCCTTGAAGTGGCGAATGGGAAATGTGACACAGAGATTATCATCATTTTGAGTCTCTTACGGACTAAGAAGAAAAGCAACAGAGTAAGTCCCATCAGAAGGTGAAGAGGGGGTTGAATTTCTGCAAGTAATGTAGAAAGGGAAGAAGAATTTCTAACCTGTCTGAGAGAGGGCATTGACATTGACAACTATAACAAAGGTAGGTACAGAAAATCCTCGGTGTAATGCCAGAGGGGCATAGAGGTACATAAGTAGTAGGAGCATTGATGGTATTAGAGTCTGATAGGTGCCCCTGATGGTGTTACACCAGGTGCTAAAAGTGAAGGTAGCAGGGATACTAATTTATGTGCTAAGGCCTGATTTCAACAAGCTCTGGTGGACATTTAAATAGCCAGAGCATCAGGAGATAAGATGAAGAGAAAAGCACGAGATAGGAGAAGGAAGGGAGATGACAGAAAAATGATAGAACATGTGACTGAAACAATTTTGGGCACCTTCCTCTCCTGCAGTATATGAAATGATGAATGAATAATTTCTTTTATAAGGATCAGCAGAAAGCTAGTTCCTATGAGGTGGAGGTTAAAGATGTCCCAAATGTCCAGTTTTTCCAAACTGCTGTTCCACTCAACATCCATAACATCAACTCCTCCTCCTCCCCTCAGTACTCTCACTCCCATCTTTGGGTTCTGTAATTCACTGCAATCTCTCACAGAACTCACGAACTGTATCTCAAGGAAATGGCTCACACAGTTGTGGAGGCTGGCAAGTCCTAAATCCGTGGGTCAGATGTCAGGCTGGAGGCTTCTCCCAACCCATGTGGCTGCAGGGGATGACAACCCAAACCAGCAGGTCAGACGATAAGCTGCTGGCTCAAGGGGCTGTGGAAGCTGGTGAATCCCAGAATTAGCAACTCAGAGGGCAGACTGCTGGCTAAAGCTCTAAGAACTGGAAGCCAGATGATCATGATCTGGATGCGGAATCCAGAGTGCACGCACACACACAGGACAGAGAGAGAACTTCCCCAGAGCATTCATATATATTTGATGCAGACCACATCCTCAAGAAAGCTCTCCACTACTTGACAAGGTGATGACTTGAGTCATACCTTTAGTAAGGGTAGAGACTAGGGTAAGGGTGGTGACTTGAGTCACACCCTCTAGTGAGGTGGTAACTCAAAATACACCCCTAATTCTGCCTCATTAACACGACCACAAGCATAGAGGCTAGGATTCACAACACATCACAAAATGGAGGATAATTACATTAAATCACAAAATGAAGGACAACCACACAAAACTGGGAATCACGGCAAGTTGACACATAACCCCAACCATCACAGATTCCATACATCTTATTTGCATAGTCCCACTCAATTACTGTGTGTGATTCACAAAGACTATGGTTAGAAGTGCCATATTAAGTAACTCCTTGCACTGCAGATCGTCTCTTCTGTCCATGAAGACCTAAGTGATCTAATTACATTTGGACTTTAAAAGCAGCAAGTAAGAAAGAACTACCGCCCAGGGTAGAGGAACATTGGCTTCTCCCTGCTCATGCCTCTTGGGATTCCCTTTGAACACTGAAATCTGATGTATACATTGGGGAGGGGATGGTGACAGCAGGATGGTAGGGGTCAGGACAGCAATAGTACAATGCACATGAAAAGCCTGAGTAGTACCTTATGTCCTTAAATATTTCCTATCTCCCAGGTTAAAGAAAGAAGCTTATATTTTATATTTGCCAAAAGAATCCTTCTGTGTCTTTCTTTTATGTAATAATATGTAAATATATCTATCACTCCCAGGAAGAATGTGAATTTCTGTTATAAGATCCTCCAGGGACATCCAGGTTTAAGGGTACCTGAAGAAGCAGCCCTGAAGCCATGGTGACCCTTAGGGGCAGCTCCCTGGATCGCCAACCCATAAGAATCCCTAAGTGCCAGCCTGGTCTTGAAAAATATCATGCTTAGAGCAGAGATCCGCCATACTCTCCTCAGAATTGCAGTTTAGAAAAATGACTGTGGAAGCATTGTGGAGAATGAGTTTGAGGAGGCCACTGAATTTAACCAGGTGAGCAGTGGATGAGCTTCAGAAAAATATAAGAGGTACAATCAATTAGATTGGTGATTGAATGAAATATGAGAGACGAGAATAAGGAAAAAGTCATAGTTGTTGCCTAAATTTTGGCAGAAGAATGGATAAAGAGTTCAATCTGGAATGCGTAGAGTTTGAAGTTCCTGGGGGTTATCCAAGTGGAAAAGTCCAGTTGTTACTGTTGTATGCCGTTGAGTCAATTCCAACTCATAGTGACCCTATATGACAGAATAGAACTGCCCCATAGGGTTTCCTTTTCTTTACAGGAGCAGATTCCCAGGTCTTTCCTCCAGCAGAGCCACTGGTGGTTCAAACCATTACACCATCAGGACTCCAGTCCAGTAGACAGTTGGATATATAGCTCTGAAGCTCAGAGGGCATATGTCCTGGAGATAAGGATTTGGGAGATATGGGTAATAACTGAGGCCTTAGAAGTGAGTTAGATCATCAGAGGCAATATATAGAGTGAGAAAAATAGGAGGCTTAAAACAGAATCCTGAAGATACAGGAAACTTTAATAGACAAGAAGAGGAAGAGAAGCTCAACACGGATAATCAGGAATGAGCAATGTAATGGAAGAAGAGCAAGAGCGTCAGTGTCACAGATGTCAAGGGAAGAAAGCATTTAAAGAAAAAAGTACTGAACAAGTATCAAATGCATCCGAGAGGTTAAGCCTGCTTAGACCCAAGGGGTCCAACAGTTAATAAATAGAATTCAGAGCAATATGCACTTGTGTTTAATATTCTACAATTAGCTTCATCACCATTAATAGAGATGCCTACACTCTTACAGACCAAGCTAAGAGGACAAACTCTAGCAGCTGTGTGCATGCCATTTAGGTGACTTAGAATTGTCTTCAACAACCAACCCTGCTGAGAACCTTAAGTATTTGCCTTCAAGCATTTGGGGGCAAAGGATGCACCAGGAAGAGTTATGATGCCAGAGAAGCCAAGAAAACCTTGGGAAGCACCTGTCATCAGGGCTCTGGGAAAAACAAACAAACAAACAGCTGGCTCTCCTTAGAACAGTGTATGAATGATTAGATGATAAAATTCCAGGCTGGGCAACTGAAGCTTTCATTTTCTCACAAACAAACTACCAGTAAGAGCAGAACAGACTTATTCCTTTATTCATTCAGCAAATATTCACCTACTTCGTTCTAGGCTTGTTCTCAGTTCTGGGCATATAGAGGTGAACAAAATGGAGTAATGGCAGCCCAATGGAGCCTTATAATCCAGAAGGGAAAACAGACTATGGACAAAATAAGTAAATTATATGGCATATTAAGGAATTACAAGGAAGACCGAAGAATTGACGCCTTTGAATTGTAGTGTTGGCGAAGAATATTGAATATACCATGGACTACCAAAAGAATGAACAAATACGTCTTGGAAGAAGTACAACCAGAATGCTCCTTAGAAGGAAGGATGGCAAGACTACATCTTACATACTTTGGACATGTTGTCAGGAGGGATCAGTCCCTGGAGAAGGACTTCATATTTGGTAAAGTATAGGGTCAGTGAAAAAGAGGAAGACCCTCAATGAGATGGACTGACACAGTGGCTACAACAATAAGTTCAAGTACACAACAATTATGAGTATGGTGCAGGACCAGGCAGTGTTTCTTTCTGTGGTGCATAGGGTTGCTATGAATCGGAACCGACTTGACAGCACCTAACAACAACAACAACATATGGTATATTAGGAGATTAAAAGTAATTTGGAGAAAAAATAGGGAAAGGAAATAGGACATACTTGGTTTGAGATGGAAAGTGGTTGTAGTTCTAAATGGAATCAGGGAAGACCTCACTGAGAAGGTGACATATGAGCTAGGACTTGAAAAAGACGGTAGAGTTAACCATGTAGCTGCTAGGGGTAAGAGTATTCCAACCAGAGAGCCTCGGAGGCAGGAGCATGCCTAGCTTTTTGAGGAACAGCAATGCAGGGGGCAAGGATCAAGTTGGAGATGTAATGAGGTCCACTGTAGAGTTAGCTTTTCCTGTGAGTGATGCGGACATCCATTGGGAATTGCGAAGAAGAGTGACATGACCTGAGTTTTTAAAGTATCACTCTGGTTGCTGTGTTAAGAATAGACTCAGTTAGCTCAGTGGTGAAGTCACTTCCGAGGTTCACTGTTCAGCTAGGGTGTGGACAGCCCCATAAAACTAAATGGGACTAATGAGGCACAGCAGTCCAGGGACAAGGGCCAGAAGGCAGAAGGGGACAGGAAGGCTGGTGATAGGGAACCCAAGGTTGAGTAAGGATAGTGTTGATGTGTTGTGAGTTTGGTAACCATTGTCTTAGGGCAACATTTGTAGTAACTGTTAAATGAGAAACTATTTTGTTCTGTAAGCCTTCATCTAAAGTGAGAATAGCAGCACAATTGGAAGAGCGTAGTTGATGTCACTGAACTGTGCATGTAGAAATTTTTGAAATGGTGTATCTTTGGCTATATATATTTTCACCAAAAAAGAAGTTCGAGAAGGGAGAGGGTTGACATGTTGTGGGGTTGTTAACCAATGTCATAAAACAATATGAGTACTACTGTTTCATGAGAAACTATTTGTTCTGTAAACCTTCACCTGAAGTACAATAAAAGAGAAAAAAAAGAATAGACTCAGGGGGTTTAAGGGAGGACAGGAGATAAAGCAGAGGGACTAGTTAGTGGACTACTGCAATCATCTAGGCAAGAGATGATGGTGGCTTGGACCCCAATATTACCAGTAGAGATGATAAGAAGTGGTCAGATTCTGATATATTCTGAGGAAGAGCTCTTGGAATTTGATCATGGATTAGATAAGATGGGTGGTGGGGTTGAGAGAAAAAGAAAAGTCAGTGATGATGCTGAGACTTTTGGTCTAAGAAACTGTAAGGATAGAGTTACACCAAATAAAGAGGAAAATCTGAGGGTAGAACAGGTTTTGGGGTGGCATAAGGAGCTAAGCTTTGGACATAATTAAGTTGGAGTTACCTAAAAGATGTTTAAGTGGAGCTGTCAAGGAGGCAGAGGGATAAATAAGTCGAGTTATGGTAGATACCCTGGCTGGAGATGGAAATTTGGGAGTCAGTAGGGTAAAGATGGTAAATAAAGGCATAAGATTTCAAGAAATCACTGAGAGAATGAGGTAGATAGAGAATAAACAACAACAACAAAAAAAGAAAACCCATTGCCACTGAGGGTTTCCAAGGCCGTAAATCTTTATGAAAGCAGCCTGCCATATCTTTCTCCCACAGAGTGGCTGGGGGATTTGAACTACTGACGTTTCGGTGAGCAGCTGAGCACTTAACCACTGCACCACCAGGGCTTCTCAGATAGAGAATAGAAGAGGAAAAAGGTCTGAGACCTAGGGCACTCCAATATTAAGAGGTAAGAAAGAAGAGAATCCAGCAGAGCAGTCTGAGAAGGAGTGACCAGAGAGGAAGGAGAAAAACCAGGAAAATGTGTTGGCCTGGAAGCCACATGAAAAACTGTGTATGAAGGAGGAAGTGACCAACTGTTTCTCATGCTGCTGATAGGTCAAACAAGACAAGGATTGAAAATTGATTTGGCAGCAGACAAGTCATTGGTGACTGTGATGGTTAAGATTGTATGTCAACTTGGCTAGGCCATGATTCTCAGTGTTTTGGTAGTTGTATAATGTTGTGATCACTTCCCTGTTGAAATTTGATATGTGATCACCCCCATAATGGAATCTGCTGAGTGGTACTGGTGGGGACAGGGCCTGTGGCTCACTGCCCCCTCAGCCTTCATCTCTCCACCCTCTGCCAGTTATTTCCTTCCTGCTCGCTTTGACAAGGTTTTTGGCTTGTTCTGGATCCAGCAGCTGCCTCTTGTCATCTCACCTCTGGTTCTTGGGACTTGAGCTACCAGCTTACCTGTTGATCTTGGGATGTGTCGATCTTCACAGCCCGTGAGCAAGAGCCCTCGCCCCGACCTGCTGATCTTGGGTTCGCCAGCCCCTACAGCTACGTGAATCAGAAGAAACCTTGTGGCCTTGCCTGCCAGTCTTGGAAATCATCAACCTTCATTCACAGATTGTGAGCAGGAGTCTTGCTCTCTGACCTGCCAATCTTGGGTTCACCAGCTGACAGGGAGAGGTCTCTACCCTGATCCATGGACTTGGGACATTCTAAGCTTCTACAATTGTGTGAGCTGTTTCCTTGATATAAATCTCTCTCTATTTATATTTATACACTTTATTGGTTTTGCTTCTCTAGGGACCTTGACAAAAGCAGTTTCAGTGGAATCATGGGGGTGAAAGTCTGACTGGAATAAATTTTAAAAGAAAATGTTTGGAGAGTTGCAAGAGAACATGCTTAGAAACCTTTGAAGGAGTTTGGCTGTAAGGGAGGAGGAGGGATGTGGACAAGGTGGGCAGACAAACATAGTGTTAGAAGTAGAAATAAGTTTAAAAGAAGAATTTTTTTTTTTAAATTAGAGAGACAATATGATGTTCATATGCTGATAAGAATATCCAATAGAGAGGAGAAATTGTAAACTAAGAAAAGAAGGGGAGAATTGCTGGAAAGGTATAGTGGGCAGAAGGGATAAGATTCACAATATTCCTGCCTTAAACAGAAGTGCAGACAGTTTATCTATAGTGACAGAAGGGAAGGCAGAGTAAATGAGTACATAATGACAGCTCTAAGCTGGGTTCATCCTTGCATTCAGACATGTCTGAGCATGTTTGAAAACTGCTAGCTTGGTACACTTGTAAGGGACTTATTCAAAGAACAGAAAAGACATCAGGAAAAGAAGGCTTTCTAAAGAAGGTAGAAAATGAGAGCTCTGAAAGTTGAGGAGACTGAGGGATTGGAAGGCGCCGGGTGGGAGGGATGGAATGGGAGTGCTGAGACTGAGATTGTGAACACAATTTGTGTCCTCATGTCAAGGTGGTCTATGACAGAGTCTTGGAGAAGGGGCTGCCATTAAAAAGCAAGAAAAACTTTTTAAAGGGGAGGTTATTTCTCTAATCTCTCTGAGGGAGGTAGAATTTGTAAGAAAGCCTTAGTGTGGTGAACTATGTGATAAGCTGCCCAGATTCACTTTCAGGAATGAAGATGCTGGAAGTGCCATTGGAAGAAATTCCTGAGCTGTAAACCCCTAAAGGGATTGCCTCAACTGGAACAGCTGTGTCTACTGACTGATCAACAGCAGAATTTAGAACCTGGCCCCCTCTCTGCAGTTCAAGACATCTCTCAGCCTCAGTCATTTGAGGCCTTTGGTGAATCAGCCTCACAGTCAACTTCTTCCACTGTTGAATCCAACCTTCATCCCTTCCCTTCCACAGGTGTTGATCCCAAGGGCAACTAATCTCCATCTCAGAGTCTGCTTCCTACAGAACTCAGCCCATAGCAATCAGGAAACATGGATGCTTCAGAGAATAGAGAGAACTGG
>NW_004443942.1:140923-142315 GCF_000243295.1 Trichechus manatus latirostris
AAATACTCTTCCTCAAAATAAATAAATAAATAAATGCCTGGAGCCCTGGTGGCATGGTGCATACCTAGACACATCATATTCAAAGTACTAAAAACTAAATATAAAGAGAAAGTCTTGAAGGCTGTCAGAGAAAAAAGCTACATTACCTAGAGAGAGACAGAATAACAGCAGATTTCTCATCAGAAACTATACAATCCAGAAGATAATAGAGACACCCTTAAAGTGTTGAATGAAAAAACAATTGTCAACCAAGAATCCTATATCTAGCAAAAGTGTATTTCAAAAATGAAGGCAAAAGAAAAGTTTTTCAGACAAACAAAAGCCTTGAGAATTCATTACCAGCAGAAATGTTAAAGGAAGTTCATCAGGCAGAAGGAATATGAGACCAAATAGAAACTTAGATCTACAGAAAGAAATAAAGATTTCCAGATATGGTTAAGATGTAGGTAAATATAAAATACATTCTTTTCTTGTTTTTATTTTCTCTAAATGATAACTGACTGTCTAAAGCAAAAATACTATGTATTGTGCAGATATCATATGCAAAAGAAAATGTATAATAATAAAGCAGAAAAGATGGGGGAAGAAGTGGGAGTATACTGTTGTCAGGTTCTTACACTACGCATGAATGGTCTGATATTATTTGAAGATAGACTATGATTAAACACATATATTTTAAATTCTAGAGCAACCACTAAAATTTAAAAGGAGGATGTAAATACTAAGCCAATAGTGGAGATAAAACTGAATCATAAAAAATACTTAAAAGATGGAAGTAAAGAAAACAGCTCTAAATAACAGATGGGACAAATAAAAAGCAACTAGCAAGGTGGTAGATTTTAATCCAACCATATCAGTAATTACATTAAATGTATATGGTCTAAATATAGCCATCAAAAGACAGACTGACAGACAGGATTAAAAAAGCAAGATGCAACTATATGCAGTCTACAAGAACCCACTTTAAATATAATGCCATGTTGTTTTTGTAATTGTTAGTTGCCAATGAATTGGTTCCAATTCATGGCAACCTTATGTATAATAGAACAATACATTGCCCAGTGCTGTGCCATCTTCACGATTGTTGGTATGTTTGAGTCTATTGTTGTGGCTACTGTGTCAATCAATCTCATTGAGGATTTCCCTAGGTTTAAACGAAAGGATGCAGAAAAGGAGTGTGACATTGAAACAAGGACAGATAAGCTGACCAGTGGAATATAATAGAGTACAGAAACAGATCCACACCAATATGGGCAAGTAATATATGGGAAAAGAGACACTGCATTACTGCCCTTGGCAATGGTGTTTTTATAAATGGTGCTGGGGCAACTAAATTTCCATATTGGAAAAAATGGAATTTTTTTCCTATCTCTCATAGACTCAAAACTCAAT
>NW_004443942.1:142873-144401 GCF_000243295.1 Trichechus manatus latirostris
GTCTCTCACGTTAAATCAAAAGCTAGAAATAATTAAGCTTAGTGAGGAAGACATGTCGGAAGTTGACATAGGCTGAAAGCTAGACCTCTTGTGCCAAACAGTTAGCCACCTTGTGAATACAAAGGAAAAGTTCTTGAAGGAAATTAAAAGTGCTACTCCAGTGAACACACAAATAATAAGAAAGTAAAATAGCCTTATTGCTGACATGGAGAAAGTTTTAGTGGTCTGTATAGAAGATCAAACCAGCCACAACATTCCCTTCAATTCTATGAAGGCTGAGAGAGGTGAGGAAGCTGCAGAAGAAAAGTTCAAAGCTACCAGAAGTTGGTTCATGAGGTTTAAGGAAAGAAGCCATCTCCATAACACCAAAGTGCAAGGTGAAGAACAAGTGCTGATGTAGAAGCTGCAACAAGCTATCCAGAAGATCTAGCTAAGATAATGGATGAAGGTGGCTACACTAAACAATAGATTTTCAATGTAGACAGAAAAGCCTTATTTTGGAAGAAGATGCTGTCTTGGACTATCATAGCTAGAGAGAAGTCAACGCCTGGCTTCAAATATTCAAAGGACAGGCTGACTCTCTTGTTAGGGACTAATGCAGCTGGTGACTTTAAGTTGAAGCCAGTGTTCATTTATCATTCTGAAAATCCTAGCACCATTAAGAATTATGCTAACTCTACTCTGCCTGTGCTCTACAAATGGAACAACAAAGCCTGGATGATAGCACATATATTTACAACACGGTTTACTGAATGTTTTAAGCCCACTGTTGAGACCTACTGCTCAGAAAAAAAAGATTCCTTTCAAAATACACTGCTCATTGATGATGCACCTGGTCACCCAAGAGCTCTGATGGAGATGTATAAGGAGATTAATGTTGTTTTCATGCCTGCTAACACAACATCCTTTCTGCAGCCTATGGATCAAGGACTAATTTTGACTTTCAAGTCTTATTATTTAAGAAATACATTTTGTAAGGCTATTGCTGCCATAGATAGCGATTCCTCTGATGGATATGGGCAAAGTAAATTGAAAACCTTCTGGAAAGGATTCACCATTCTAGATGTCATTAAGAACATTCTTGATTCATGGGAGGAAGTCAAAATATCAATATTAACAGCAGTTTGGAAGAAGTTGATTCCAATCCCCATGGATGACTTTGAGGGGTTCGGCACTTCAGTGGAGGAAGTAACCACAGATGTGGTGGTGTCTTAGTTATCTAGTGCTGGGGTAACGGAAATACCACAAGTGGATGGCTTTAACAAAGAAGAATTTATTCTCTCACAGTCTAGGAGGCTAGAATTCCGAATTCAAGGTGCCAGCTGCAGGGGAAGGCTTTCTTTCTCTGTTGGCTCTAGGGAAAGGTGCTTGTCATCAATCTTCCCCAGATGAGGAGCTTCTCAGTGCATGGACCCTGAGTTCAAAGGATGTGCTGTGCTCCTGGTGCTTCTTTCTTGGTGGTATGAGGTCTCCAAGTCTCTCTGCTCACTTCTCTCTTTTATTTTTCAAAAGAGATTGACTTAAAACA
>NW_004443942.1:145020-180450 GCF_000243295.1 Trichechus manatus latirostris
TCCACCAGCAAAAAGATTATGACTCACTGAAGGCTCAGATGATGGTTAGCATTTTTAGCAATAAAGTAGTTTTTAATTAAGGCATGTACACTGTTTTTTTTTTAGATACAATGCTACTACACACTTAATAAACTACAGTATAATGTAAACATAACTTTTATATGCACTAGGAAATCAAAAAATTCATGTGACTCGCTTTATTGTGGTGGTCTGGAACTGAACCCACAATATCTCTGAGGTATGCCTGTATCTAATTCTCTCTTCATTTGTTCCTCTGTCCTTCCACTCCTTCTAGAACCCATTAGTTTGATCTCTCATCTCCCCATTCTTTTTTGCTTTCTCTGTCTTTCCCTAATGCTCCTGTCCCTCCACCCCATCATCACTCTGACCCTTCAGCTCTATTGTCCCCACTTCTGTTCTTCCCCATCTGACTGCTCCTAACTTCCTTGTCTCTAGTTCCTCAGTCCCTTTGCCTTTTCCATTAGAAGCCCCCTGTCATGGATCGAATTGTGTCCCCCCAAAAAATATGTGTATCAGTTTGGCTAGGCCATGATTCCCAGTGTTGTGTGGTTGTCCTCTATTTTGTGATTGTAATTTTACGTTAATAGAGGATGAGGGTGGGATCGTAACACCACCCTTACCCAGGTCACATCCCTGAACCAACGTAAAGGGAGTTTCCCTGGGGTATGGCCTGAACCTTTTATCTCTCAAGAGATAAAAGGAAACGGAAGCAAGCAGAGAGAGGACCTCATACCACCAAGAAAGCAGTGCCAGGAGCAGGGCACATCCTTTGAACCTCAGGTTCCTGCACTGAGACGCTCCCAGGCCAAGGGAAGATTGATGACACAGACCTTCCTCCAGAGTCGACAGAGAAATTGTTCCCTTGGAGCTGACATCCTGAATTTGGACTTGTAACCTACTGGACTGTGAGAGAATAAACTTCTCTTTGTTAAAGCCATCCACTTGTGGTATTTCTGTTAGAGCAGCACTAGATGACTAAGACACCTCCTTTTGTGTCCCTGCTGTATTATCTTTGCCCACAAGAGGACGTTTTTTGCTCCTCTTCATTCCCATTTCTCAAGCTGGTTTTGACAGAAAATAAGTGCCCCACGTGGGCCCTCTTTTCATGTGACTGTGACATCTTAAATGATGCGTCACTCATCTGAACACCCTTCACCAGGTTCTTGATTTTAGACTCATACAGGGAGAATTCCAAATCCCAGGTGCTGTTATGCATTATAGATTTCAGTTGTTTTTTCAAAATACTTCAGATCCTGCATTATCCAGGAAGAAATTCTGAAACAGAACTTTAGCTCCAAATTCGAGGAGCTAGCTATCTTCTTTCAGTATGTCCAATAAAAACTGCATAATGAGGGTCATATCCTCATTCTTTGTCTCCAGCAGCCTTTCCAGCTCTCTGCAGGACTCCTCTCCCAGCTGGCTGTGGTCCTCTTTCACCATTTGGGACATGGCATAAAAAAATTCCTGGAAGCTAATATGGTGGAAGCTGTACATCTTTTTGATGTCAAGCTCCTCTTGGTAATCGTTACTGCTCAGGAAGGCAGCAAGGCCGGGCCCATCTACGTTGTGCTTCCTGAGGTTGGCTTCTTCAAATAGGGCCCTCTGGTGCTGGATCCCCTCAGCTGCCAGGGAGCATAGACCCCTCAGGACCCTGTGCCGGGGAAGCTCCAAGAAGTCCCCATTGTCATTGGGTGGCAGGAAGGTGGAGACATAGGGCATGTAGATGTCAGTGTTCCTACTGAATATGTCTGAGACTGCCCTGCCTCTCTCCATCTGCTCCTTTAGCCATGAGCAGACCACCCAGCAAATACCTGGAACCTGGCACGCTTGGTAGAGAACATCATTTCTTTGTACAAAGTCAAAGGCATTTCTGGCTTGCTTCTCATCTGTGAAATAGGAGCTGAAATACCTTCTCCTCTACTCCTCAGAGAAGCCTAGGATATGGACATGATGTGGTTGCTCCAGCAAGCACCCCGGATTCTTCAAAGCCAGGGGCTGAGTGGTGATGAAAGGGAGGACTCAGAAAGAATCTTTTTCCTAATTAGAAGATGCAGCAGGTCCTCCATGAGACTCAACCTTGGCCTCATCAACTTACCAGCAAAAGGCCTCTGCAGCTTATCAAAGCCATCCAGGATGAACAGGAGCCGTTCTGGCTACCTAGGAATCTCTTTGACAGGTGCTTGATTATCCCCACAACACCAGAAGAGGAGCTGGTCTAGCTCCCACTCCGGCAGCAGAATCACTTCCCTGCGGCTAACGTAAAAGACATAATCAAATTGGCTTGAAAACAGGCTACCAGTGGCCCAGTCCAACACCATTTTTCTTGCCAGGATTGTCTTTCCAGTGCCAGCAGACCCCTGAAGCACCACTGTGGGCTTGTGGAGCTTTTCCCCTGGATCAAACAGAGCATTCACCATGACCCAGTCTAGCTGCTGCTCCAGGGTAGGACAGGCAGGTGGTTCTGAGATCCCTGGGCTGGACTTGGCCACCAGAAGCAGCTGGTTATAGTTGCCATTGACTCGCCATTCTTGCCTCTCCTCTAGGCAGTGCACAAACTCTCGGTATCTTTCTCTGTAATCTGAGCCAGACAAGTGGGATATTAGGTGGTGAGACAGAGAGGAAAAAGGAGAAAATGGGCCTCTCAGACTCTGGATTCTGTCCTTTTGACTCATCTTCCATGCTCTCTAAATTGTACCACCCCGAAGATTACAATTCTGGCTTCATGGAAAGGGACAAATTTTCATGTGTGTGTGCATGTGTGTTGCACATGTGTACATCTGTATAAGTGTGTAAGGGTGTGTGGATATTTGGGGAATGTAAGTGAATGCTTGCATCCATATGTGTTCATGGTAGTATGCTTAGGGAAGCGTGTGTATTTCTGTGTAGGGAAGGCATGTTAATGTGTGTCTGTAAGTATGCGTTTAAAAGAACATGTGTACGTGTGAAAATCTCTGTGTGTGAGAATATGTGACTGCATGTTCATGTGAAATATCCCCATTTGAACAGGTGAAGACCAAGAGAAGGGATGGAAAGGGAACCCGGGTGATGATGAGATAATAAGAGCCTATTCTTGGTAAAGGATGGGCCAGAAGCTAAAGACAGACGAGCTCTGGAGCAGATGTTGATTATATTGAGCCCTCCCATTTCTGTATTTCGTAAGAGTTCTCAGAAGGAAAGGAGGCCTATGAGAGAGAGCACAGGTAGCGATGGATCCCCTGGCACCCCAACAGAAGGGATAAGAGGCCATTTAGGCTCCATGTCCACCTCACCCTCTAGGGTAATGTTAGTCCACTATTCTATGACAAAGCAGGGGCACAGGAGAAGACGGTCCTCCATGAGAAGCAGCCTGAACTGCCTGCCAGGAGAGGAACTAGAAAGGTTTGACCCACATGCCCTGATGGCATTTCTTTTGGTTAGTGGAAATCTTTTCATCAATGCCATCCCAGATCTCTAAGCCCCTTTTTTCATACTCTTCCCTTCTGTGGCACTACAACTGGAGGTGTGGGGAGGAGCACCATGACCACTCAACACTGTAGTCTTTCTATAAATAACTCCTCACCCTCGGCTTGTGCCCTCCACTCAGTAGTTGTCAGAGACCTCAGCTGGGGACTACCTAGGACACTAGGGCACTGGCGTTTCCCCAGGCAAGGTCAGAGGGCAGGGGTGATAAAAAGCATAAATTATAGGGAGTCTCTGGATATGCCATGGAAAGGGGCCCTGGTGCCATCCTGACTTCCTCTCTTCCCTGCTGCACTCACCATTCAGACAAACATGGTTGAGCTGGTCCACGAGTTCCAACAGATTCATCTTTTTCAAGCCCTTAAGCACCACTTTCACAGCCTTGTGTGCTCCATACATTAGAATGAGTCGACATGCCAGGTCCACTGGACTCAGGCTTTTCAGCTCCTCTCGGGCCAGCTGCCGATGACCATTATGCTGGGTCATGTTCTGCAAGTGGAACTTTAATGTCTTGAAGTTTTCCTCCTCAAGGTCATTCAAGGCAAACAGCAATGCTTCACAGGGGTCATGGGCCAGGGCCATGGTGACTGGGGTGTGGAGTCAGTTTCAGACCAGTAACCTAGAGAAGGGAGTGGAGGACAGGTCCCCGCTGAGAGAAGAGCAGTGTGAAGGCACCTCAGCCGCCCTGCATTCTAGGTGCTTGGCAAGCTGCTGCTCGGAGGCCAGGGTTAAGAGGGGTTTGTGCAGAGTCCCAAACAAAGTGAGTGATGAAACAGCAGGGGAATCCTCCTTGTCATTCCCTCTACGACTCTTTGCCAGGTGATGTGTGATGGTGTAGGAATATAGGTAGGGAGGTGTGTGGGTGTGTTGATCTCTCTCTCTCTCCTTCCCTCCCTCCCTCTTGCACACGTTGTTTATTAGGCCCTGTCTGCCTCCTTAGACAGTTTGGATTTATATATATATATATATATATATATAAATTTTTAAAAGCAAGCCTGTCCCTTTCTGGCCCAAAAGTGAAATTGTGCACTACAGATTAATAAGTAAGCACAATTAAGCCTTGTGTGCCTTGCTTACTGTAAGCCAGTGTATACCATACTTACTGGTTAATCCATCTCTGACTGGAGACATTTGTAGATGCTGAAGTAGCAGGGAAAAAAAGAGCAGGATCTTGAGTTGTTTAAAATATGGAACTAAAATGTTGCTAGGGTGGCTGTCTTCAGAAGAAAGGAAGCAACAATTAATAGAAAGTTTTCAGAGTCTGGAATCATACCTACAATCTAACACCAATGGAGAATCCATCTCATGAGTACAATGTCTGAGAGTGCTCAAAGGGATATTTGAGAATGGGGAAGGTTGCTGAGATTCAAATATCAACGTTTCAACTAGACATAAATAGGAGAGAGAAAATGTCGGGAATATGTGAGGACACAAGAGAATTTGGCTGCAAGTCACAGGGCAGTTGGGAAAAGCAGGCTGTGTTGGAACTGGAGCAATGTCTAACAAAGCCTCAGGCTGCATAAGCAAATCTCTGCTGTCTCCTAAGCTAATTCAGGAAAGAGGAAGAGAAGACAACAGTGGTGCCTGCTAAGATCTCAGTTCTAATGTGGGGAGTTGGAGAGGAGGTGGGAGTGGCTCAGCTCCCTGATGCTGGATGCCTGGAAAGCAGGTCTTGAGACTGAAACAGAATAGGTCCTTTACTTCTGACCAGATAGCTCCCCAGCCCAAGCCACCCAAGCCCACTAGATCACTTCTGTTTGGACGTGCTGGCATTAAAGGATAGGTGTGATCACCCAGACACCTGCCCTTTGGAACCTAGACCCTACCTAGTACAATGTGGGGCTGGAACAGATGAAAAACCTCCTAGGGCACTGTGAAGCAGAAACACCCACACATTCTGTCAGTAGGAAGAGCAACTGCTCACCAGAGGAGAACTTGACCTCATTATTCCATATATTAACATTGAGAAATAAATGAGGGACCAAAGGTATAAACTGTTCTGGCACCAAGAGAAAAAGAGCCCAGCAGATTCACAGTCCCCCCTCTCTGAAGCCCCTAGCTCTTTTCTGCAATTGCAGTCCAGACTGGGCAGTTTGTCTAGAGAGGCAAAGAGATTCCAAAGAAAATGGACCACCTTTGCCATTGCACCATTTCTTTAAGTTGTTGAAACTACTGAAGGATGTCCTCCACCAAAACAAAAGAAGGGGGAAGACGTAAGATCCATGAAATAGGAATCCAAACAAGGAGAAAAACGGTCCTAGAAGGCAGCTGTTCAGCTCATGTAGAGAGCTGAGAGCCCTGAAGGCTCTAACAGGGAATGGATTTCTCCAGAAAGAATGTCTCCAAGGAAGAAAAAAAGAAAAGGATTGACAGACTAACTAATATGATTAACCTGAAAAATTGTACTCAAAGCTATTGGGAAAATGTGGGGAAAACTAGCAATAAGAACCAAGAAAATGAGACAAATGGAACTAAAATAAGGAATTACTAACTCTAAGAAAAGCCAAACAAAAGAAAGGAAACATAACAGTAAACTACAATACTCAGGTGTGAATAATGTTTACATAGGAATAATGATGTAACCACTGAATATTGATCTAACTAAAACTATAATATAACCATATTGAAAGGGTGATGGTGGAAGAGTTAAATGCTTGTGGGCTAGAATAGGCAGTCCCTAGATAATGCCTAAAATTAGTTAATCAGAAGGTTGTTGTTAGGTCCCATCAAGTCAATTCCGATTCATAGCGACCCTATAGGACAGAGTAGAACTGCCCCATAGCGTTTCCAAGGAGCAGCTGGTGGATTCAAACTGCCAGCCTTCTGGTTAGCAGCCAAGCTCTTAACCACTGTGCCACCAAGGCTCCATAATCAAAAGGTAGCAGCATACATATACTGTTTAGAACTGCAAAGATGTAAGAGACAGAAATCTAAAGTAGAGTTCTGAGAATTCTCCCTCAGGGAAGAGGGACTGGGGGCTAGTGGGAAAGGATGGAGCAGGGAATTACTGTGTTTATGCATATGCTTTTTAATAGTACTTGACTTTTAAAACTCTAAGCATGTTTGATAAGATAAAGTTAATTCAACAAAGAATGGGGCTAAAGAAGTGGACATAACATGTATAGACAAATCTTTCAGAAAGCTTGACAAAAAGCAGTAGAGAGGTAAAGAGGTGACTTGAGAAATGTGGGGTCAAGAGAAGGTTTTCTTTGTTTTAATATGCAAGGGAGTGGAATATATTTGAATACTGAGGAAAGAAATCCAATAAAGGTAACAGATTAGAAAGAGAAGTAACAGAGGAGTGAATTGAGAATGTGGATTGAAACAGGATTCAATGCAAAGGCAAAAGATGAGCCTTTAAAAGGAAGAGGAAGGGAACATTCACCACAGAGAAAGACAGGTCTGTGAGTTTTGTAGTAAGGCGAGGGTGGTTGTGTCTGGTGGCCCTTCTGCTCTCTATGGCATCTAAGTAAGAGTCTGCTAAGAGTGAGAAGGCAATGGGTAGTTGAAGAGGGGAGAAGCTATGAGGTGACTGCTTGGGGGCTTCTCTCCTGAGTACTGTCCTCCTCCTCCAAGGCCTCCCTCACATGTTTCTCAGCAGGTACTCCAAGTGTCCGGAGGAACAGGCAGGAAGGGGAACTGGTCTGTCCCCAGAGCCTTATCTGAGGCTGGAGACAGCAAAAAGGCAGCAAAGAACTAAGCCTAAGAGATCAAAATAAAAAATAAAGTGAAGACACAGCCTCATAAATAGAGTGGCAGAGAGAACAAAGAGGCCACTAACGGTAAAGCCCTTGGGTCTGCCTCCCCTGGAAGGCTGGAGGTCCAGATCCAGAGATCATTTTGGGTCACACCTGAAGGAAGGTGAAATGAGATGCATAAGAACCAATTTTAATTGGAGGGTGGAAATAGGAGATAAAATGAATTCTCCCTTCCTATTAACCCTAGCCTGGCTATGGCCAGAACCGACAATGGAGCAACTGAGTCCCCAAAAGAGGAGTGGGTACAAAAGAGGCAGAGAGCAAAGGATGGAAACAGTCAGAGATAAAAAGAGTCATCAGAGAGATACAGAGAGGCATAGAGAAATGAGCAGAAAAAAACAGAAAGAGATGACGCTAGCTGTGTATATGAGTCTCTCCCTCTCTCTCTCTCACACATACATGGTATGCACACACGCTCACTCATTCTATACACAGGGTTTTTCTTGACAGCAAACTCTCAAGAAAAAAGGGGTAACCAGAAAGATTGTGGAGGATTTGGAGTTTCTGAGCCAAGCTACTAGAGTTCCCTGCTTTTATTATGATCTGTCCCCATCCGGGAAACACTGTTGGCATAGTGGTTAAGAGGTATGGCTGCTAACCAAAAGGTCGGCAGTTTGAATGCACCAGGCACTCCTCGGAAACCCTATGGTGCAGTTCTACTCTATCCTACAGGGTCGCTATGAGTCAGAACTGACTCAGCGGCAATGGGTTTTGTTTTGGTTTTTTTTGTCCCCATCCATGGAAGCAGATACCAAGGCAAAGTTGAGTACAGATCTTAACCCTTCTGCTTCTAAGCTTCTTTCTGCCTAGCACAGGCAGGATCCCCTACCCTAGTCCATTAAAAAAACAAACAAACAAACCTGTTGCCATCGAGTCAATTCCAACTCAAAACAACCCCATGTATTACAGAGCAGAACTTCTCCATAGGGTTTTCTTGGCTGTAATCTTTATGGAAGCAGATCTCCAGGCCTTTCTTCCATAGTGCTGCTGGGTGAGTTTGAACTGCCAGCCTTTAGCTTAGTAGTCAAGTGCAACTCCATACTCTTCTATACAAGGGGCCCTTTGAGATGGTGCCTCCAGGTCCTCACAATGGTCACCATCTTTCGTTTTACACCCTGGTCAGTTCTGATGGTATTAGCATGGGGTTGGTCAGCTTAAAGTTCCCCTTAAGGCAGTGGCCCCATAGCCATGTGTTGGAGATACCTGTCTCTGCTGCTAGAGGCTGTCTTTTCTCAGGGAAATGCTACATCTCCTTGGAGGAGAAAGAGGCCTTCAATCTCCCCAATGATCTGATCACTGCTAGGAAGGCTGGGGCCTTTCCACCAAGACAGTAGTCAGAAGAACAGGCAGGCTGGCAAACCATATGTAAAATTGCAGCGGTCATCCATAAGGCTGGACAACTCTGACTTTTGCTCTCTACAGCATGTTCCTGAGTCGCTGGGGTAAATCATATGTCCTAAGCCCTCAAATACATCTCTGTGTTCAGGTAGAATGGGCCGTGCTGTGGCCTGCATGCGGTTGCCTCTCTGGGGCTTACTCCCAGGACTGAGGTAAACTTGATGAGGGTGCAGCCTGCACTGACATAAAAGGGCCTGTGATGAGATGAAGCCAGGTGTGGTGAGGCGAAACCCAAAGAGGCCAAATATAGCATCACCAGTGGGATAAGGATGAAACCTGCTCAAAGAGAGAAGCTGGAGGTCAGAGCCAGAATCTGTTAGGAGGGGCGATACCTAGAAGCAAGAAGTGGAATTGAATTCAGGAGGAGACAAATTAGTCTCCCCAGGAGATAGAAAGCAGAGATTAGGAAGAGTTAGCATCAGACAGAGGTGCATTGTGATATAAGGCTGTAAATTAACAGTTAATAACATCTGAAATGCACAGTATGTGTGAGCAAGGAGCTCTATGTTAACTCAATCACAGGGCTGGCCTACAGCGTACAGAGGCATAAGGAATACAATAAAGCAGTGTAACTCTAGGCTTAGGGTCACCTCTTTAGCCCAGCATTCTAACTCTGATAATCATGACAATAGCCATCCTTCTCTAATCTTTTTCTTTACTCAAGAATCAGTTGTGAACAGGAACCCTTATTCACTTTGGATGAGAATACAAAATGATACAACTACTTTGGAAAGTAGTTTGACAGTTTCTTATAAAGTTACACTCTCCCCTACCCTATGATCCAACTATTCCTTTCCTAGGTATTTACCCAAGAGAAAAGAAAACATACTTCACAGAAAGACTTAATACATGAATGATCATAGCAGATGTATTTGTAATAGCCAAAAACCAGAAGCCAATCAAGTATCCATCAACGGGTGAATGGATAAACACATTGTGGTACATTCAAGCAATGAGATAGTACTCAGTAATAAAAGGAATGAGCCACTGATACATGTAACAACATAGATGACTTTTAGAAACATTATTCTATGTGAAAGAAGCCAGATACCAAAAAGTACACACTGTATTATTCCAGTTATATGAAATTCTAGAATATGAAAACTAATCTGGTCTATGCCCAGAGGTGAAGTGGGGCATTGGAAAGGGGAACAGGGCACTTTTGGGGTGAAGGAAATGTTCTGTGTCTTGATTGTACTGGTGAATATACTGGTATATACATTTGTCAAAACTTATCAAGCCATACACTTTATTGTACAGCAGTCTAGTGAATATAAATTATACCTCAATAATGTTGGTTAAAGTAGATTTCATTCTACTTAGATCAACAATCAACATTCACGGAAGGAGCAGTCAAGAAATCAAGTGATGTGTTATTGCATTGGGTAAATCTGCTGCAAAAGACCGTTTTAAAGTTTGAAAAAGCAAAGATGTCATTTTGATGACTAAGGTGCCCCTGACCCAAGCCACAGTCTTTTCAATCACCTCATATGCATGTGAAAGCTGGACAATGAAAAAGAAAGACAGAAGAAGAATTGATGTATTCTAACTGTGGTGTTGAAAAATATTGAATAAATCATGGACTGCCAGAAGAATGAACAAATCAGTTTTAGAAGAAGAAACACAACAAGAATGTCCTTAGAAACAAGGATGATGAGACTTCAGTTTGCTTACTTTGGACATGTCATCAGGAAAGACCAACTGCTAGAAAAGGAAGGACATTATGTTTGGTAGAGGGTCAGTAAAAACAAGGGAAACCCTTAATGAGATAGATTGACACAGTAGTTGAAACAATGGACTCAAACATACCAATGCTTATGAACATGTTGCAGGACCTGGCAACATTTTATTCTGTTATACATGAGGGCCCCTATGAGTCAGAGCTGACCTGATGGCAACTAACAACAATGTTGATTAAATTAAAAATAGAATGAGTCCTGATAACTAAATTATGTAACTTCTAGTATCGTAACTGATACTGGAACCTGCCATTCATCTACAAGTGGACCCTGTAAAGGGCAATCTCTTTAAGGCATTGCTGATCTCACAAAGACAAGAGAAGTATGCACAGACCATTGGGGTGGATTATTCAATATGCAAGGTAAGCACGGTGCTTACCTTGCTTACCAGATCACCTATGGTGAATAATTTCGCATTTTTCACCACATCATTTTGCTTCTAGGTATGGCTGGCATCTGTCTTTCTTCCAACCCCACAGCATCTTCCTATAGAATCAAAGCCTCTTTTCACATTTACAATCCCTGACAAGGACAGATTACCCAGTAAGCAAGGTAAGCTTTGGCTTGCTTATGCTGATTTACTAATCTATAGTGACCAATTTCACAAGGGTTTCACGTGTGAAATTGGTCACTACAGATGAGTAAGTCAGCACAAGTAAGCCCATAGGATGTGGTGAAACCCATGTGAAATTGGTCACCACAGATTAGTAAATCAGCACAAGTAAACCCGTGTTTACCTTGCCTACTGGGTGATCCACCCTTGGGACCACTCACTCCCTCAACCAGGATAGTCAAGCATGTTCCACAGGCAGCCAGAAACCCAGAGTAATCTCTGTACAACACATTTCTATGTACAAGAGGGACAGTCCATTGTTCTCTCTCCCCACTCCTTCTGCCCTTTCCCTGAAAAACCTGAGGCTCTGAGTTTTCTGTTCACAGGGAGCAGCCTCCCTGGATCCCTCAGTCAGCCATTGAAAAGAAAGCAGCCTGTGTCTACGCACTCCATGATTCTTGCCAATTGGCTTCTGTGGAAAGGTAATGCCAATGATCTCCTCCTGCCCCTGGGCTACACGGCTGCTGGAAAGAAATCACAAAACCTGGCCAGCTGGTTCTTGTACAACTTGAGCTCACCAGACTCAGTTTGGCCCTCCCATAATTGATCAAAGCCTTGGATGGCTCTTGATGGCTCACTCTCAGCGTGTCTTGCAGACACTGTCCGTTCCTCCAAGCTTAAACCCCGCTCTGACATTGCCATTCTCAGCAGATCACCTTGCCTCCACTTCCTGGGGTGGGGGTGGGGGGTCAGTGTCATTTGATAGGAGCTCCCCACAACCTCTCTGCTGTCTCCAACTCAAAATTTATCTGATTCTTTATCCATTGCCTCCTTCCCTGTCCAGAGAGAAAGGTCTTAAGGTCATTCATATAAAGGCAAAAGTGAGTTCTTGAAGGTGAAGTATCCGCACTCAAGTCAGATCAATATGTTGACAGACAGTCCCATGGGTGCGGGTGATCAGTTTGGGGCAATAACACCTCCTCATTTGGGCTGGTTCTCTCCTCTGGCTTTCACCCATGAGATGATGTCAGGGGACCAACCCTGGCCTAGGCATACCCCCCACTAGGCACCATAAGAGAGGACACAGGCCAGTACAGCCTCTCCAGCATGTCCCTCATCCTTTGCAAAACCATCCCTTTCATCGAGGCTTCTCAATCCGGGCCCTCCTTCCTGCCGTATTTCATTAGATATTGCCTCTGGCTCTCACTTATGTATTCAATTTCTCTTTCCTGCAAATCCTTACCTACAGTTTAAAATATACTTAATACCCTTCCAGCCTCAATTGTCCTGCTCTCAGTCCTGCTGTTCCTTAAATGTCTCCTTTTCTTCCCAGGCAACTTCCTTGAAAGGATAGCCACACCGTTCACTTCAAACTCGTCACTCTGTCACACCTGAATTCTGGTTTATGTGTCCACCTTCCACCCAGTTCCACTGACCAGTTTTCTATTAGGGTTGCTAAAGACACCAGGTTATCAAAAACAAGAGCCACTTTTTAGTCCTCCTCTGATAGGCTGTTAATTTGTGTTTTGGGGAATTCAAAGAAGGAATGTGTGCCCACCGAGAGCGTGATGGGAGCAGGATCATAGCAATTCTAATTATGCCTTGGGTATAAACGTCAGAGTGAAGAAGTCCAACTTCATCCACCTACCTTGACAGCCAGATTAGCTGGGACTTAACCTAATTTAGGAGTTTACAGGTTTCCTTACAGACAGATGTTCCAAACCCATTGCCATCCAGTTGATTCCAACTCATAGCGACTCTATAGGACAGAATAGAACGGCCCCAGAGGGTTTCCAAGGATCACTTGGTGGATTCGAACTGCTGACCTTTTGGTTAGCAGCCAAGCTATCATCCCCAGTATGCCAGGAAGGAAACTGAGGCACAGAAAAAGAATTGTAGCTTATCCAAAGTCACACAGCAAGTTAGGACCAGAATTCCTTCCTATCATTATAGTAATAATAATAGCTACTACTTAATAATAACTACTGTATATCAGACATGTTCTAATGGCTTTACAAAGCATTGCCTCATTTAATCCTATCCCAAAATAGACTAGTATATCCAACTGCCTACTCCACTCTAGCATCTAATGGACATCTCAAAGGTGACACAAAAATAAACTCAGGATCTTTCCCCAAAAACCTGCCCCACCTGTAGCTTTCACTATCTCAATTGATGGTGATTTCTTCCTACTAGTTGCTCAGCACAAAAACTTGGGGTCGTCATCCTCTTTCATACATCGCATACAATTTCTCAGAAAATCCTGTTGTCTCTTCCCTCAAAATATATCCAAAATTTTCCCATTTCTCACCATGTTTATTGCCACCACCCTGGTCCCAGCCACCATCATCTCTTACTTAGATTACCTCAGTAACCTCCTAACAGATCTCCCTGCTCTGCCTCTGACACCTCCCTCTCCCGATGTCACCACTCCCCCCCAACCCCTGCCCACTCTATTCTTCTCAAAGCAGCCAGAGCTATCCTTTTAAAACTAAGACAGATCATAACCCTCCCCTGCTCAAACCCCTGCAATGGTTCCCCAGCTAACTCAGACTAATAGTCAAAGTCTTTACCAAGGAGATCCTTAATAATCTGCCTCTTACCCTCTACTTAGGGGTTCATCTTCTGCTACTCTCCCCATTGATCTTAACATTCCAGCCACCATATGGCCTCCTCCAACACACCAGGCCTGCTCCTGCCTTAAAGTTTTTGCCCTGGCTGTTCCCTCTGCCTGGACTGCTCTTCCCAGGGGTATTCAGCTACCTCCCTCCACTCCTTCAAGGCTTCACACAACTCTAGCATTCTCATTGTGACCTACCTTGCTCCCAAAACTCCTAATTCCTCCTTATGCTCTTCTACATTTTCCTTTTTTCATAGTACTGGTGGGGGAATATAATTAAGCACAAAATCTAGTCCCAGTCCAGAAAACCTCTCCACAAATGTAGAAAAGAAGGAAGTTTTATTATTGAGTAAGAATTAAACAGAATGTTTTGCAGCACAGGCAACCTGCTAAAGAGCTTGCAAAGACAGAAAAGAATCAGACCTTATATATAGCTAGATGGATACAGCCCATTACATTCATATTTTCAAGATAAAATAGTTAATTTTCTAGTATCTTTATGGCAGGATACCTGAAGTTATACTCATCTCCTTCCAGGAAACTGGGAGGTAGTGTAGTGATCTTCCCTAATAATTACATTTCAAAAGAGATGGTTGCTAGGTCCTTGAGGAAACATCTTTGATTTACGTACTTTTCAAAGAGACAGAGAAAGAATTTACAATTTAGCCAAAGTCGTTATGAGTCGTAATCCACTCAATGACAATGGGTTTTATGGGTTAAGTGAATTCTGAAAGAAAGGAGAAAGAGGGGAACCTCCTCCCAAATTTTCAACAGGGAGAATTTAAACCTCTTATTTTCAATTTGTATTTATCCTTACAGCACTTAACATCTAAGTTATTATACAGACAAGGAGCCCTGGTGGCACAAAAGTTAAGCACTTGACGGCTAGCAGAAAGGTTTGCGGTTTGAACCCAGTTGGTGGCTCTGGGGGAGCCAAAAAAAAAAACCAAACCCATTGCCATCAAGTCGATTCTGACTCATAGTGACCCCATGGGACAGAGTAGAACTGCCCCATAGAGTTCCCAAGGAGCACCTGGTGGACTCAACTGCCAGCCTTTTGGTGAGCAGCAGAGCTCTTAACCACTACCCTCTAGAGTTTCCCTCTGGGGGAGAAAGACCTGGAAATCTACTGCTGTAAAGATTGTTGTTGTTGTTGTCGTGTGCCCTTGAGTCAATTCTGACTCATAGCCGACTCTAAAGGAAAGAGTAGAACTGGCCCATAGGGTTTCCTAGGCTGTAATCTAAGGTACGCCTGATCCAAGCCATGATGTTTTCAGTCCTCTCATATGAGTGTGAAAGCTGGACGATGAATAAGGAAGCCAGAAGAAGAACTGACTCCTTTGAACTGTGGTGTTGGCAAAGAATATTGAATATACCATGGACTGCCATAAGAAGGAACAAATCTGTCTTGGAAGAAGTACAACCAAAACGCTCCTTAGAAGCAAGGACGCGAGACTACGTCTCACATATTTTGGACACATTATCAGGAGGGATCAGTCCCTGCAGAAGGACATCATGCTTGGTAGAGTATAGGGTCAGTGAAAAAGAGGAAGACCCTCAACGAGATGGATTGACACAGTGGCTGCAGCGATGGGCTAAAGCATAAAAACGATTGTGAGGATGGCGCAGGACCGGGCAGTGTTTCGTTCTATTGTACATAGGGTCGCTATGAGGCTGAATTGACTCATCGGCACCCCTACAACAACGTTTACAGGAGCAGACCGCTGGGTCTTTTCTCCTGCGGAGCTGCTGGTGGGTTTGAACTGCTAACCTTTCGGTTTGCAGCCGAGTACTTAACCGCTGCGCCACCCAGCCTAGCAAACCCTGTGGAGTAGTTCTACTCTGTCATATGGGGTCACTATAAATCAAAATTGACTCCACGGCACCTAATAACAACTGTATTGGATAGTTACTTATCTTTCCCCGCTAGAATGTAAGCTATTTAAGGATCTTTGTCTTTATCCACTGATAAATACAAAGCCCCTAAAAGAGCACCTAGCACATAGTAGGCACTTAAATTGTTGAATGAACGAACTGTCCTATTGACACCTTATGATGTGGTCAAGAACAAAGCCCTAATGAGAAGTTTGACATCCATTTTCCCATTGAAGTCTGAAAACACGAATTGCGACCTTGCGCAGCTCTCTGGCTCCCTCTGGCGGCAGGTGCGCAAACTGAGTTGCATCGCTTCTCTCTCCCAGCACCATCTCAAGTTTACTCGGAACTATTTACCATTGCTTTTACGGCGTGCGCATCGGACTGAAAGCAATCAGACAAACTCCGGAAGAATTTACAAACAGAGCAGGAAATGTTAGTGCCCCGAGAAGCGTCATCCGTAACCAATAGGTGGAAAGATACAGTTCACGTGGTACATATTCAGCCTATCAAAGTCATAAAACTCTTCAACTCACTCCCTTCCGCTCTTGGCTCTTTCTCTTTCGACAAGATGGCCACACCGACTTCGCCAGCGAGTGCTTCTCCCGCCTCTCCAGCCCCAGCACCGGCTGCGGCGCCGGCTCCAGCCTCAGCCCCAACTCCGGCTCCGGCCCCGTCCCCGACTCCAGCTACTGCTCCTGCCCCTGCGTCATCCTCAGACCCGGCGGCAGCAGCGGCAACGACCGCGGCCTCAGCGCAGAGCCCGGCCTCAGTGCAAGCCCCAGCGCAGACCTCGGCGCCGCCGCCGCCTGGTCCGGCTCTCCCAGGGCCCTTCCCCGGCGGCCGCGTGGTCCGGCTGCACCCGGTGATTTTAGCTTCTATCGTGGACAGCTATGAGCGACGTAATGAGGGCGCTGCCCGCGTTATCGGGACCCTGCTGGGTGAGTGGTGAAAGAAAATCGACGTTCTCTCTTTCCTATCTCCCGTTTATTGCTCCCCCTTCTCATTAAAGCTTTCATTTTTGGCGTTCTGCCTCCTTCTCCTACCCCCATTGAGTCCTTGCTTGTCTCTCCGTCTCTTCTTTCTGCTGTAACTTATCTTCCCGAGGAACTTAAACCTCTCTTTTCTGCGGGCTTACTGTCACTTTGGGCAACAGAAAACACATCATGAGTGGTTATTATTTGTTGATAAATATTGTGTATTAAGTGATTTTATTTCCAACAGCATTTCACGTCGAGTATGATTAGCTTTAGTCTACCAAAAATGAGCTCATATGCCATCTAGCAAGTGACTAAATTGGAACTAGGATTCTTGACTCTCTAAGCCCAGTGGCCACTTTTCCCTCCCTTATCCACTGACTGGAATCCTGGTGGTGCAGTGGTTAAGCGTTCACTGCTAATCAAAGGGTCAGCAGTTCGAATCCACAAGCCGCTCTTTGGAAACCCTATGGGGCAGTTCTACTCGGTTCTGTAGGGAATGACTTAATGGCAATGGTTGTGTGTTTTGTTTTGTTTTTTTTAATAGTTTTTTTTAATCCACTGACTAAATGTCTCTGTTTTCCAGATGGTTACAAAGAAGTTTCTAACCAGCTGGCAAAGGAGTGGAGGCATCTATAAAAAGATACTCCTCCTAATATAAGTAAACCAGTTTGGCTGGAGCCCATTGAAGGTTTTATAATATCCTGCCTACCTAAACCTCTGAGCCTGCTCCTTTGTCCCTGAATCTCCCTTACTACCATCTCTGATGTGATAGACCCCATTTTCCCAGTGCTGTCTCTAGTTCTCCATTTGGACGAAAACAGTTGGATTGATCTGTTTATGATTCTGTTGGACCTTCAAATCAAAGAATAATCTTTTCCCTGCCCATGTTCCAGTTTGGAGAATAGATGTTTTATGTTAAAGTTGTTTTTAAAACTTAAAAGTTCTGAAGATGTGTTGTTAATAATAAATCTCTTTCTCTGGGGACTGCTGGTCCCACCAGATTCATTTTCATTCCATTTTATCACAGGCTTTAGACATCTACAAGATTTGTAGGCAGACACCACCAAATGTTAGCCATGTGCCTTAGGCAGATTACCCAAAGTTAGTTCCTTTGAGGGCTACTTTAGACTTAGTCATTGGTAGAACTAAATTATTAAAGAAAGCGTCTAACTCACTTCTGACACAGATGCAAAACAGCTTTACCAATGCAAAACAGCTTTACTAAGTCAGGCTTTAACCCATTGCTGGCAAGTCCATTCCGACTCATAGAAACCCTGTAGAAGAGAGTAGAACTGCCCTATAGGGTTTCCAAGGCTGTGGAAGCAGACTGCCACATCTTTCTCCTGTGGAGTGGCTGGTGTGTTCAAACTGCTCACTACAGTACTCCAAACACGCACACGCACACGCACACACACACACACACACACACACACATTCTGCTTTCTGTCTTTGTGAGTATAGCATTTGGTATTTAGAGAAACTAAATCCCTTACCTTCTAGACACAGCCATGGCTCTTCTCAAACCAAGCCTTTATGTTTATATTTGCCTTGTTACAAGTGCCATTCCTTCTGTGCCTCATTTGTTTTTTAAGGTTCTACCCACATGCCAGGTTCCTGGGACAAATATTTAGTACCAGTCTTCCATCCCATGCCCCACCCTCAACCCATTCTTAACGTAAGTATAAGAGTATTCTGTGACTGTGCCCTGCTTTGAGCTCCTGTAACAAATGATTTTTGCATCACTGACTTGGCACTCAACAGACACTGACTTAATCCTTCAGCCCCACTGTCAAGGTTTCTGAACTCTGTGGAACTATTTAACTAAAGGAACAATTCTCCACTTAAGGTTTATGCTTTAAAAAAAAAAAAACATTGCCGTCGAGTCAATTCCAACTCATAGTTACCCTGTAGGACAGAGTAGAACTGCCCCGTAGAGTTACCAAGGCTGAAATCTTTACAGAAGGAGACTGCTACATCTGTCTGCCGTGGAGAGGCTGGTAGATTTGAACTGCTGACCTTTCAGCAGCCGAGTGCTTTAACCACTGTGCCACTAGGGCACCCTGGTTTATACTTAGTGCCCCAGATATTACAGCGATTCTCTGGAAGATCCTCTTGCAGATGGAGATGATGGTACAGTGCTAGGTGTTATAGCGGCGGTGCTTATACAAGCATGAAGCATAGATCCTGCCTGCTAGGGAGTTAAAATTTTTCTGGTACATGTTAATTCAAGAAACATTTCATTTGGTTAAATGAGGTCATTAGTGCCTTTTAAGTCCTGGAAACTGTTAGATACTTCGAATTCAAAGTTTGAGAAGATGAGCTGTACTCTAACCTTAAAATGGAGAAATAATCTTATATACAAGTAATAAGAATATAGTGTGATAAGTGCTCTTAATAGAAGGGTGCTCAAAGTGCCAGGAAAATACAGAAGACTATCTTGGAAGGCTGGGAAAAGCTTTACAGAAAAGATGGCTTTTGAACTGGGCATTAAAGCAAATGTAAGAAGTGTGAAAGACCAGAGCGATAAGAGCCATCACACAAATAGACATATGCACACCCATGTTCATTCATTGCAGCATTATTCACAATAGATGGAAAAATGTTTCCAAAAAGATGGAAAACTAAATGCTCAACAGGTGAATGGATAAATTATGGTAGGTAGACACAACGGAATACTATGCAACAATAAAGAACAATGAATCAGCGAAACATCTCACAACGTGGATGAATCTGGAGGCGTTATGCTGAATGAAATAATTCAGTCACAAAAGGACAAATATTGTATGAGACCAGTATTTTAAAAAGCCAAGAAAAGGTTTATATGCACACAAAAAAACAATCTTTGATGGTTATGAGGGAGGGGGAATCACTAACTAGATAGTAGAAAAGTGTTAACTTTGGTGAAGGGTAAGACGACACACAGTATAGGGGAAGTCAGCACAGCTTGACCAAGGCAAAGTCATAGAAGCTTCCTAGACACATCCAAACACATTGAGGGACTGAGTTGCTGGGACCGAAGGCTGGGGACCATGGTCTCCGGGAACATCTAGGTCAATTGGCGTAACGGTTCATAAAGAAAATGTTTTACATCCTACTTGGATGAGTAGCGTCTGGGGTCTTAAAAGCTTGCAAGTGGCCATCTAAGATACATCGATTGGTCCCATCCCATCCGGAGCAAAGGAGAAGGAAGAAAACCAGAGACACAAGGAAAATATTAGTCCAGAGATCTAATGGACCACGTGAACCACAGCCTCCACCAGCCCGTGACCAGAAGAACTAGATGGTGCCCGGCTACCACCACCTACCACTCAGGGATCACGGTAGAGGGTCCCAGACACAGCAGGAGAAAAATGTAGAACAAAATTCTGATTCACAAAAAAAAGCCAAGTTACTGGTCTGATGGACTGGAGGAATCCCCAGAACTCTGGCCCCCAGACACCATGCTAACTCAGAATTGAAGCCACTCCCAAAGCCTACCTTTCAGCCAAAGACAAGCTTATAAAACAAACTAACACAGGTGAGGAACATGCTTCTTAGCTCAATCAAGTATATGACACCAGATGGGCAACGCCCGCCCCAAAGCAAGCTGAGAAGGCAGGAAGGGACAGGAAAACTGGATGAATAAGAAACTAATTTGTGCTGTAAACTTTCACCTAACGCACAATTTAAAAAAATGGAAGAAAAAAAAGATACACAGACTGAACATGGAAAAATGAACATGGTTCATTTGTTAAGGTGGTGGATTTTTCCCAAATTTATATTACATTATATCGATTTATATTACCATTAAAAAAAAAAAAGCGTAAGAGAGTTTGGCAAGTCCAGTATCTGAATAGTTCCTTATTCAGGGATGTAGGAAAGAGAGGAGAGGTGGCGGGCAATGAAGCTAGCAAAGTGAGGAGCCATAGTGGTATTAAATAATTACAAATGTGCAAAGTGCTGTGAAGGAGAATTACAGGGAACTATGGGAGGACAGAGCCCTGGGTGGTGTAAATGGTTAAGTGCTCTACTACTAACTGAAAGGTTGGTGGTTTGAATCCACCCAGAGGTGCTTCTGAAGAAAGGCCTGGCAGTCTGCTTCTGACAGGTCACAGCCTTAAAAACTCTATGGAGTACAGTTCTACTCTGAACACATGGGGTCGCCATGAATTGGAATCAACTCAATAGCAACTGGTTTAGTTTGGATTTTTGTGAGAGGACAGAATGACAGCCTAGCCTGCTTTGGAGTGACTCACGGGAGATCTCCCTGAGCAATAAGAATTTCATCTAAGATTGAATAGGAATTAAAGATCATTCTGGCTGCTCTGTGGAGAGTGGCTAAGAGGGAGGCAAGAGCTATGCATGGATGCCAGATGGAAAATGTTCTAGTAATTCCAAAGTGTAGGGAGTGGGAGTGGAGAGGAGCAGATGAATTGAGAGATAGGAGATAGAGTTTCTAGGACTTGGTATGAATTAGAAATGAGGGATTACAGAGAAGAAAGTATCAAGGATGACTCAGATCTCTTGTTGGGTGTGGAATTAGACAGGGATGGAATGTAGGGGTTGAATTACGTTTGGGACATGTTCCTTTGAGGTGTCTATTGAGCATCCAGGTGGAGTTACCAAGTAGAAAATTGAATATAAAGATCTGGAGTACAAAAGAGTTGTGGACAAGTACATAGATATAGGAGCTGTGTCATTGACAATATGTGCCATAGACGATATGTAAACGATTGAGCATGGCTATGTTTCCGTAAAACTTTATTTACAAGAAGAGTGGCAGGGCCTGACCTAGGGAAGGAATGTAGAATGAGAAGATAGGAGACCTCAGAACCCTGGAAATTTGAGAAGTCAGAGGTGGAGTAGACATCAAAGAAGACTGAAAAGATACAGCCAGAAAAGTAGGAAGAAAACTAGGAGAGACTGGTGTCGTGGAAGCTTAGGGAAAAGAAAATTTCAAGATGGAAACGGGGTGGGGTCAAGTCTGTTAAGTGCTAACGAGAAGTCTAATAAGAAAGAGTGCGTATCCTTTGGGTTTTGGAACATACTTTCAGCTAAGGGAAAGAAAGCATAGTGAAGTAGAATTGGACATTCACTAGGGGGTATAGGCCACATTGTGATCTGTGGTGGATAGGGAAGCGCTTGGAAGTCTGGGTTGGGAAGTGCCAGTAGATTAGAAGATAACGGAGAAGTCAAGTCACTGTTGGTCTTAGTGAGGTCAGGAAGCAAATGTAGTGGGAGTAAATGTGTCAGAACTAGGAGGATAGAAGGTTGTGGTAAAGATTGACATTTAAAGTTCACAGGTAGAAGGGTTTCTGGATGATGATAGAGTTAAGGCTGTGATCACAGGACCAGATGACTAAAGGGAGGTACAGGTGAAGCTTCCTAAAATTGTGGTCAGAATTTGAGACTAGGCTATTAGGTGATCTGTATGGACAGTATTAGAATCTTCAGGTAGCTCTGCAGATTAATTTACAGGAAGAAAATCTCAAAACCAAACCCATTGCTGTCATGTTGATTCCGACTCAGAGCAACCCTCTAGGACAGAGTAGAACTGCTCCATAGGGTTCCCAATGCTGGAATATTTACGGAAGCAGGCTGTCGCATCTTTCTCCCATGGAGTGGCTGGTGGGTTCAGACCACCACCTTTTCAGTTAGCAGCCCACCGCTGTGCCACCAGGGCTCCTTGAGACTGAAAAATCAAGGTCATAAAATACTGTATGATCACACTTATGTGAAATAGGCAAATATATAGAGACCAAAATTTATTAGTGGTTACCAGGGATGGGAGGGAGGGGGAAAGGAGGAGTTTTGCTTAGGGGACAATGAGTTTCTGTTAGTGGTGGTAGAATAATTTAGAAATAGATAGGGGTGATGATTGCACAATGTGGTGAACATAATCAGTGTCACTGAATTGTATGTGTAAAAAATGTTGAATTGATAAATGTTCTGTTATATATGTTTTTACCAAAATTATATATATATATGTGTGTGTGTATATATATGTACATGTACAATTGAACATTTCATGGGATTTGGTTCCTTGATTTGAAGGTTTAGGGTCATGGTTACATGGGACATCCCAGTTAATTGGCCTAATAATGTGTTTAGTGCTTCTATTCTATCTCCTAATTTGTTGTGTAGTGCCTGGGATCTAAAAAGCTTGCGAATGGCCATCCAAGGCACAACAATTGGTCTCTGTTCACCTGGAGCAACAGAGGAAGAAGGAGAGTCAGGAATAGGAGGAGGATATGGAATGTGTGGCTAATTGCATCCATAAACAACTGCCTCCTTTGCTGTGAGACCAGAAGAACTAGATGGTGCGCGACTACCATTACTGAACATTTTGATAAAAGATTCCATAGAAGAATCCTGATCAAGAGAGGGGAAGTGCAGAACAGAATTTCAAATTCTCATGGACTCCGGACCTTCTGGAGCCGTGGAGGGTGGATGAACCCCGAAACTATTGCCCTGAGATTATCTTTAAACTTTAAACAAAAATATCCCCTGAAGTCTTCTTAAAACAAGATAATAGGTTAGCTTAACTAGTAAAAAATGTCTGTCTTGAGCGTTATGCTCTTTTAAGAACTATATGGGATCAAATTAACAGCAACTCAAAAGATTTGGGGGCAGTGAGTTTATGTTAATGAGGAATGAACAGCTTAGAATAGGAGGGTGAGAATAGTTGCACAACTCAAAGAATGTAATTAATGTCACTAAATTGTACGTGTGGAAACTGTTGAATTGGTGTACATTTTGCTGTGTATATTCTCATCAACCACAAAATAAATAAAATTTAGGGGGAAAAATACATATATATCAAGGTCATAGAGTGAAGGTCTGGAATAGGGCTGGTAGTGGAAAGTAGCAGACAAAAGGAGACCCTGTGAAGGAAGACTAGACCCTATTTGGTAATGTTTACAGGAAGGAGTTGGCAATTGCTCCAAGGTTTCAGTTCTTTGGAGAATACTGGTCTCCTTGATGCACGTGGCTAAGGTTGGAACTAGTGAGTTCAGTGTGGTGTTTTGAAGAGTGGACTTTGACTTTCAGTGTGGACTTTGAAGAGACCTCCTAAAGCATTTTGAAAGTAGTTGGAGGCCGTTTGGAGCCCTAGGATTACATAACACATGAACAATTTTCTTTACAGGAACTGTTGACAAGCACTCAGTGGAAGTTACCAATTGCTTCTCAGTGCCTCACAATGAGTCTGAAGATGAGGTGAGTAGTTATCTGGGCTGCCCTCTCTAGTCTCTAGCTGTTCATTTGCTGGGCTCCTTTGTACCATATGTGGTGCTCATAAGTGGAGCTCCTTCAGCCCAAGGAGCTTTGTTCCATTTGTATGGTGCTTGTCCTGGGCCTGTTCTCTCTGCTGGGGGTGGCCTATCTATTTTCTCTATAGGCTTCTGGCTTCTTAGCTTCTTTTCCTGTCTTCCTTCTTAGGTGGCTGTTGACATGGAATTTGCCAAGAACATGTATGAATTGCACAAGAAAGTTTCTCCAAATGAGCTCATCCTGGGCTGGTAAGTTGAGGAGGGAAATGGAAAGTCTCCCAGTGATTGCTAAGGTGTCCTTCCACCAGACTCGTATTAGAAGTATGTTACCTCACCCCAGTACCAACCAGTTGCCATTGAGTTGATTCGAACTCATGGTTATCCCATGTGTGTCCGAATAGAACATGGACAAAATAGTCCATAGAGTTTTCAATGGCTGTGATCTTTTCAGTGGCTGTGAAGTAGGTCACCAGGCCTTTCTTCTGAGGCACCTCTGGGTGGACTCAAACCTCCAACCTTTTGATTAGCAGCCAAGCATGTTAACCATTTGCACTGCCCAGGGACTCCATATTACTTCAAGGAACTATGACTTTAGTATGTTTTGCTGGCAGGTCTGATCCTTGTGAAGCCAAGAACATTTATTTTGAATTGTAGCTTATACTGAACAGATCTTTTTGCCTTACTGGTGATTAGCGATTTTTCGAGAACTCTACATCAGCCTTTTACTTGATTTGTATGGTTTACAGTGTGAGGAGAGAATACTAGCATTTATAACACTATTGTTTTTGGCATTTGGGGTGTCAGTGGGAATTGCTCTTATTGGAGTGTGAGATATCTGGAGACACCCGTACCGCCACCACCAGTTTGGCATTTATGTCACATGTAGACATGAGTCCATTTGTTGACCTCCATAACTATGTTCTATTTTCCAGGTATGCTACAGGCCATGACATCACAGAGCACTCTGTGCTGATCCATGAGTACTACAGCCGAGAGGCCCCCAACCCTATTCACCTCACTGTGGACACAAGCCTCCAAAATGGCCGCATGAGCATCAAGGCCTATGTCAGGTGACCACAGTCTTGGGCCACAAGGGCACGAAAGACTATCTAGTTTAGCCTGGATAACTCCCCCTACCCCTCCACCCCCTCACCCCAAGCAAATTGAATTCCTTCAGTGTATAATTCAACTGCCTTCTAAGGAAGCCCATTTCTTGTCTCTCAACAGTTACCGTAAGAAAGGTTTTACCTTGAAACAAAATCTGTCCCTGTAATTTCCACTCACTGATGCTTAGTTCTACCTCAAGCTTCTACTTATCACTCTTAACCACTTTCAGATGACAGCCCTTTAGATATTTGAGGAAGCTATCAGTTTCTTTCATGTCATCTTTTCTAGAAGCTAGATAACTCACAGTTGATCCTTATATGGTACTCTTCATGATTCTCCACCATGTTCTATTGCTTTCCTGAGCTACCCCTTAGTTCATCATTATCCCTAGAACTGAGCATAGTACTCGGAGTAGTACAGATTAAAGGAAGACTGTCCTTATTTTGAGGGCATCTATTAACTCAAGGTTGAGTGGCAGTAATATTTGACACATTGAGCTTGCTGGCAGTTAAAACTTCAGTTGATGGGGGATGTTGAGAAAGGTCCTAGTGGCATGCTGAAGAAGGTGCTGCTGTGGGAGTTGAAGGATTATATCTTCCCATTATGATGAAGGCATCCGTTAGCGCATCTCTTATACTGTTGAATTTTGTATTGTTTCTGTGTCTGATACTAACGTAGCACATTAATTATCATATATAAGACAAATACGGAGGATGCCAAGTCCTTGTGGGCTGTAGCAGTAAGCCCTGGCTATTGCCTGATTTCTTACATAAAGACACCTCAAAATTGACTTAGAAGTGTGTGGTTGACTTAGTAAACACACTCATCATTAGTGAGATTATTTATAGCCCCCAATCCAGTAGTGTTGGTGGGCAGGAGCCATGTTTTTTCATTATGTGAACCAAGGTATTAATGAAGGGCTCGATCCCAGAAAAGACACACCCCTATCTCTTCTTTCCATGAGATTGATGTATAGACAGCCAGCTCCATAGGGAAATCCAGTCCTCTGACCTGCTCACCACCAAGATTGTACAGTATATGAAGTAATCCTCTAAAAGTTACCAGGCAAGGACTGAAAGCTGAGTCCCCTCTCATAGGCCAAGGGTTTGTTGTGTGGAATGAGGTAAGGGGAAAAAGTGACTTTCATTCCCACGAGACCTCTAGGGTTCAGGTGGCCTCAGCCTTCTTATCTCGGAACCTTGGAAGCCATACTCGTGCCTCCATACTCTTACTTCTCACTGTGGTGCTGCTTTTCCAGCCTAGACTAGGCGTGGAAACCCTCTCTCAAGGGCATTTGTTTACCTTTACCTTCTCTCTCCCCAGCACTTTAATGGGTGTCCCTGGGAGGACCATGGGGGTGATGTTCACACCTCTGACAGTGAAATATGCCTATTATGACACCGAACGCATTGGAGGTAAGTAGCCTTCCCAGACCCTCCTCAGAGGTCTCTGGCATTTTGTGGGGAGGAAGTGGCTGCTCTGTGAAAGGATGGAGGGCCTTGGGTAGTTTAAAGCAGACAAGGAATATAGCGCTTATTAACCCTGTGTGATTGCGAAGATAGAAAGGCCTACCAGTGTCTCCAGCCCTATTTCTTAAAAGTAAACTTTCTCTTCCTGTTAGGGAGGACATTGTCGTGAAGACAAGTTAATTTTTCAGATACTAATGTTTTAGCAGATTGAGATTTTCTAGCAGCTGCGTATGAGTTGATGTCTCCAACTTTACTACATCTTTTTTCTGCCAGTGATGTGGCCCATACTAGGAAAGGATTGATTTTATCCTGTACTGTGGCAGGCTCTTTTCTTTGAAGACTACAGTCTGAAGAGCACAACAAACAGTGTGTTTGGTAAATGTATTCACCAATGTTTACTTCAGGCCTATTTATTTCCCATACACTGTGCTGGTGCAGTCCTTCTCAGTCTATCCTGACTCATTAGTCTGTCATATGTTGTGAGGGGTCTAGCAGAGGGTTTGCTATTAAATTAATGGCTTATAATTACTCGTTTCTACAAATCCCTTTCCCGTCATGTCACAGTTATACTTAAGTCTGCTTCTTATGTAGAAGTGAGGGGGCTTTTTTCTCCCTTCTTTTCAGAGGTCAGTTTAAATCCCTTTTATTCATATTAGCCTGTCTCCTAACCAGGTGCCTTCTCCCTAGTCCTTGTGAGACCCTCAAGATATTACATCAGGTGTGATCAAGGTTTACATGAAAATGACTCACACTGGGCCCTCATAGCAGTAGTGGGAATGGAGGAGGTTCAGAGACAAAACAGATTCCCAGTGAATGTGTTTGAATGTGGATGCTGGGCTCCTGAGGCAAAGTGAGGGAGAGCAAACTCTGTGTTTAAGTAGGGTATGTTCAACCCTGGCCGTATATGAGAGGTTTCTGTGGCACTTGTGCTTAATACAGGTACCAGAGTCCCACTGCCAGAATTCTGATTTTATAGATCACGATTGGGACCCAGAGTTTATTGCATTTTTTTTTTAAGTCTGTGAATGATTCTGCATTAGGATTCAGGAATAGGAGTTATTGTAAGGCTTGTATTGATTAGAAGTCACAGTCATTCTCCTGTGTAAAGGGAATTCTTCGAGAAATTGTTAGAGGTGGGAAATTATCAGCACCAGAGGCTATGTGGCCATTCATAGGATACCAAAATCAAAGATTAACATAGCACTAGATGAAGGAGCTGGCTCTACCAGGAGGAAGGAAAGCTGTAAGGGCAGAGCAGTGAATTTGGGAAGCTGAATGAGTCCAAAGGGAGGGTGGCAAGAGTCAGAAGGGCTAGATAGAGACCATCTCCTTCATGATGGGATGACTTGGTTTCCTGTGTCTCTTCACAACACCCCCACAGTTGACCTGATTATGAAGACCTGTTTCAGCCCCAACCGGGTTATCGGACTGTCAAGTGACTTGCAGCAGGTCGGAGGGGCGTCAGCTCGCATCCAGGATGCCCTAAGCACAGTATTGCAGTATGCAGAGGATGTACTGGTAAGGAGGGCAGAGGGAAAACAAAGGGGAGGGCACAGATCTCCACTCCAGGGTCACTGAAGGATGTGCTGGTGAATGACAGTCCTCTCAATGGTAAGAATTAACTGCCTCGTTGAATCTTTGTTTTGATGTTCAGTCTGGAAAGGTGTCAGCTGACAATACTGTGGGCCGCTTCTTGATGAGCCTGGTTAACCAAGTACCCAAAATCGTTCCTGATGACTTCGAGACCATGCTCAACAGCAACATCAATGTGAGTGCTACACCTGGGCCTCTGGGAGCCTGGGTCCTGCCCCCCACCTCATCACTTCGACAGGAACATGAAGGAGGCTAGGGAGGTGGGTGGGATGGTCTGGAGTAGAATAGAGGAAGCAGGCTTCACCTTCAGCACCCTTGCAGTCCAGGTTGGGAGGAAGGATGAGATAGTGCCCACCTTCAGGAGATTCCCTTCCTTCTTTCTTGATTTCATTGTCTCAGGTACTATTGATACTACTCTGACTTGTTACTTATATTCATGACTGGGAAAAAAGAAACCATTACCGTCGAGTCGATTCCAACTCATAGCATGGCCCTGTAAGACAGAGTAGAACTGCCCCATAGGGTTTCCAGGGAGCGGCTGGCGGATTCGAACTGCTGACCTTTTGATTAACAGCCGTAGTTAGAGGTGCATGAAAATACGATTTTTTATTTTTCCCATCTTGAGTTCACAGACCCCCTGTATTCTATCTTTGGATCTCAGCTTAAGAACCCCTAGTCTATAAGGGTAACAGTATTGATGAGAAAGTGTTCTCAAGCATTTCCTTCCTTCCCGTCTTCCGTCTTTGACTCTTGCTCGGTCTCACCCAGCTGTTGTTTATCCAGAACAGTCCTCACTCTCAGTGACCACCGTGGAGCTGGCCAGGACCAGATTTTCTGGTCCCTTTCCACCCAGCCACTCACTCATGGATTCTTTCTCTTCCAGGATCTGCTAATGGTGACCTACCTGGCCAATCTTACACAGTCACAGATTGCCCTCAATGAGAAACTTGTAAACCTGTGAATGGGCCCCAAGCAGCACTCCTGCCAGTCTGGGCCCCAACCCTGGGACTCAGAATGGAGTCAAGTCTTTGTGGTCTTGAGTCACACTGAATCAGGCAACTGATCTGTGACTCTAAATAAACATAGCCTACCTTTTGTAAATGAACGCCATCTTATGTGAGTTTATTGGTGGGTGGAAGGGAGAGAACTGTCGTAGAGCTCAGGCAGAAACCAGGTAGTGAGTATTCTGGGTAAAAGCTAGGTGTGTGTTTGGCATGATGGGTATCAAGAGGAACACCCATAGCCCAAGCCACCTTAGTTTCACCTGACCCCAGACCTGACAGCCTTTTCTTTTTCTGTACCCTCTTTTGCCTATGATGAGATCAGGCTGGACTTCTAAAAAAAATTTTTTTTTGTCACTTCTCCTTAGCATCTTACATGGATGACAGTACAAAGGGTTGCCTTACAAAGTAAGTGCTAGCGAGTGAGAGGAGAGAAAAGAAGGGTATGGAGACAGATTTCCATCCTGTGATGCTTGAGTACATGCTGTAAAAAGACAACCCTCTCCAGGTGGGAATTAACTGTGCTTTGCCAGTTTTTTATTTTGGTTTTCAATCTGGAAAGTTGCCCACGGACAATACTGTTGACCGTCATTTCATGACAGGTCATGTGGCTTCCACAGGGAATAAAAATAGGACTCCATGGAGAGAAAATAGAGAATTGGATGCTTAATCTGAACTAAAAGCTTGTGGTCAGTGGTCATGTCCTAAAGTATTTGAGTAGTAGAATGAAGCTGTTTGCCTCTGTGTTTTAGGGAGGCAGAACTAGGATCTATGGGTAAAACTTAAAGAGATCTCCCTGTTGTTGTTGTGTGCCGTCGAGTCAATTCCAACTCACAGTGGCCCTGTAGAAGTGGCGTGGAACTGCCCCGTAGGGTTTCCTAGGCTGAAATCTTTACAGGAGCAGATTGCCAGGTCTTTTTCTCCTGCAGAGTGGTTGGTGGGTTCAAACCACTGACCTTTCAGTTAGAAGCCAAGTGCTTAACATTGCGCCACCAGGGCTTTAATATTTTCCTAAAACCTCAGAAAATTGTCGGGCACTTTTAACTTAAGAGCAGCGTCAAGTGATGTCAAGGTTAGCCGATGGTTGTGTCTAAGCAGAGACTAGATGGCATTTCCTAGGGATCTTGTTAGGGTAGAACATTGGCCTTTGTGACCTCAAGCATCCCTTTTCATCTAAGACCTTGGAATTCTACCTGGGCACTGTAGGATGTCTTAGATTAAGAAAGAAAATCTTTCTTTATGACTGAGGAGTGTATTGTATATTGAAGTGAAAAGGCAGAATGAAGGCAACTGTGGGAAGCAGAAAGGCCTGGATCTTAATTAGGGTTCTAAGATATGTAACCTTGTTGTTGTTGTTTTGGGTGCCATTGAGTCAATTCCAACTCATAGTGACCCTATGTACGACAGAACGAAACACTGCCCAGTCCTTTGCCATTCTCAAAATCATTGTTATGCTTAAGCCCATTGTTGCAGCCACTGTGTCAATCCATCTTCTTGAGGGTCTTCCTCTTTTTCGCTGACCCTCTACCAAGTGTGATGTCCTTTTCCAGGGACTGATCCCTCCTGACAACATGTCTAAAATATGTGAGACATAGTCTCGCCATCCTTCTAAGGAGCATTCTGGTTGTACTTCTTCCAAGACAGCTTCGTTCATTATTTTGGCAGTCCGTGGTGTATTCAATATTCTTTGCTAACACCACAATTCAGAGGCGTCAGTTCTTGTTTGGTCTTCCTTATTCATTGTCCAGCTTTTGCATATGCATATGAGGCAGTTGAGAACACCACGGCCTAGGTCAGGCGCACCTTAGTCCTCAAAGTGACACCTTAGCTTTTTAACACTTTAAAGAGGTCTTTTGCAGCAAATTTGCCCAATGCCATATGTCGTATGACTGTTGCTTCCATGGGCCTTGATTGTGGATCCAAGTAAAATGAAATCCTTGACAACTTCAGTCTTTTCTCTGTTTATCATGATGTTGTTTATTGGTCCAGTTGTGAAGATTTTTGTTTTCTTTATGTTGAGGTGTAATCCATACTGAAGGTTGTAGTCTTTGATCTTCAAGTCCGCTTTCAGCAAACAAAGTTGTGTCATCGGCATATCGCAGGTTGTTAGTGAGTCTTCCTCCAATCCTAACACCACATTCTTCTTAAAACATAAGGACATAGAAAGTTGAAAGGAATAGTATGGAGAGAAAATATGTAACAAGCATGTACTCATCAAAAGAAAGTGGATTTAGCTATATTAGACAAATTAGACTTCAAAATGAAAGTATTACATTATAGAGCTGAACTTTCCAATACAGTAGCCTGTAATAAAGAGTCTGGCTCCATTTTTTGATGTTTGACTTCTGACGGCTGTTAAGCCTTACTCCTCTCACCTTCCCCTTCTGTCCCAAATCTGAGCAAATTGATAAGAAAGCCTGGGTGTGCCCTCCTTTGGTTCAAATCACACAAGCCCCCTCCAGTGTATAGGAACCTTCACCCTGACCCGAACCCCTACGATAGTAAAAATCTCATGTTTATATACCTTTTCAAAAGACAGTAAATATTTACAATGTGAAAAAACAAACACAAAACAGTACCTTACAACATGCAAGAAAATGATAAACTCAGGATATTGACTAATTCTGAAGGAAGGAGAGGGAATGATATTGGCAAGGGATACAAAGTGGTTTCGATTATATCTGTAATGACTTCTTTAAAAAGTAGAAGTAGAAAAGATATGGAACAAATGTGACAATATTAAGTCTTTATAAAACTCAGTAATGGATACATAGATTTGTTAAATTATTTTCCATAATTTTCTGTAAGCTTATAATATTTTAAAAATTGAGAGGGTTGATCTTTGAACAAAATGTATTAATTTATGATATTCCCAGAAAGTTGGACTACCACATGGATTTCCATTTTTATGTGAAATGGCTCAGAAATTAACTAGGGCTCACTACGTCTCTATTTCCAGGGAGTGTGCCATCATAAGGCTGGCCCCCTATGCCCCAGCCCCCCTCCGCTTCCCATCTTTTTACCTCCATCCTCACCCACTCCCAGTTCAACCTCCTGAGAAGTATTTTAGGCCCAGGGTGCAAAACGCAGTCTCCACCCCTTTTCCTGAGAGGCTGCTCAGAACCCGGTACAGGGAAGAGAGGCTTTGGCCCTCTTCAGAAGCATGGGACCCTTACCACCTATCTGTCAGGAAGCTTACTTTCTTCAAATCAATTGCAGTAAAAAAAAAAAAAAAAAAAAAAAAAAGACCTCTTCTCTGGAGTTGAACTGCACAGGAGTTCAGAGGAGTCATTAGAGAAGACCTTCACTGAGGAGATGAAACTAAACCCCTGGAATGGGCGTTGAGCATCTTTTCATGTGCTTGTTGGCCTTTTGTATTTTTTCTTTGGTGAAATGTCTATTCAAATAAACTAAGATGTTTATAAATAATTACCACTACCTCTTTTTTTCTGAGAGTTTCTGAGATCTGGCTCCTGTTTTCACCAATTAATAGTTTGATTTGGTAACTATTTGCATCTCCGTGAAATCCTTTCTTAATTCAGACTGTCCTCTTGTGGCTACCTACTCTGGTGTCATAGAAAAATTACCCTCTTTAATCCTGTTGAAGGCAAAAATAACAATATTCCCAAAACTTCCTATAGCAAGTCTGTTTCCAAGAGATGTTAATCTTTCACTTCTCCAAAGAAAGAATCTGCCTGTTTCAGATAGTCCTTGAAAATTCAGGAAATCCATCTGCCTCCACCCTGCTTATCCAGGTCACAGTTTTTAGCACACAACAGTTTCCACATCCTATTCTTAATACTTTAGCCCTGGACTTTGCCAGCATTTTTGAGAATGTCTGGACTGCTCATTCTTGCTTTAGGACTCGGATCTCAGCTCAGCCTCAGTTATTCCTCAACTTTTAATGAGCCTACACCAACATTTCCCACAGACTGGCCCAGATATCTCTCTCTCTCTCGGATTTCTAGCATGTATAGCAAAGACATTTCTATTCTGCTACATTCGACTTTAGCCCTATCTAGAGGTAGCATTTCCAGAATTCACTGCCCTAGATTCATGGAGCTGGCCTCACTACTTGGAGCTTCAAGGAATCAGTTCTTACTGTAAGTTTACTTGGCACAGCCTGTAATAATGACATGAGTTCTGAGCCTATATGATAAGCACATACTAGCCATAGTCAGCATTTCCAGGAATATTCAAATATGACCCAAGTTATTTAGGATAGGAATCCAGTTTCTGGAACTGACTTGCTTCTCGTTGTAATGTCTAGGAATCCATTCATGCCTGGTAATGCAAGTCCTTATAGGGCAAAAAAGGTCCAGTTGTCTGACTTTTCCCCAGTGAGGTCTCCCAGAAGGGAAAGCAGCTGCCTCTTATGTTGATCTAGGTCTGTTTGTAATGTTTGGTCTGATCCATCCTGGTCTGTCAGTCTTGTAATGGTACCTGTTGTCTCATCAGGGTCTGCCAACCCTCTGCTTATGTTTCTCTCTTGATGGTGGTCTGTCAGTTTTAACAATGATCTCTGTGCCCTGGGGTAATGGTTCTTCTGTCTAAGATAATAGGCCATCGGATCCATAAGGAGCACTACTCTATGCCTGAGGTTTTCTGAGCCATGGCCACTAGGGGTCTCCTGTACACCACTTAAATGCCTCTGGTTACCAATAACCACATTCCTTTAGTTCCTGAGCAATTTCCAAAGGGCCTGGCCCAGAAGAGGCACTTTCAGCTTGGGAAGGACCAGGATAGTGCAAAATGAGTCACCAGATCCTCTAGTGATACTTCTCTTGGCCACCTCTTGAGCCACAAAGCGACGACACCAAAGCATCTTCCTTTATCTGCACCTGAAAATCACCCCAAATAAACACAATCTGTTTCAAAACTTGCTCTGGTAACATACTTTCAAGTAAATCTCCTAGGGTGCACCCCCTTTCCAATCAGATTGTCATCTATATCACCTTCTAGACAGAAATGCTGGAGCTTCCACTGATCAAGAGAAGCCCTAGTCCAGGCCCTGATCACCAAATGAGGTGTTTGCAGCTTTCCATCCAGAGAAGGGGTGGTGCCAGAGGTAGTATATGGTCCAGGGGTCCCTCGGACCACTGGCCTCTACACTGGGTACTGGAGCCTTAGGGTGAGTGAGGGGCCCTCACTAAATTCAGTACTTCAGGTATTCCCTTTCTCCAGTATACAGTTAGTCTAGGCTATGGTCATGGGCTCCTTAGGGAAGAATTGAAGGACCATTTATTTTATATTTACTTGCAGTAGAATTATAAATTTATTTCTCAAGGCAGCCTGGCTTCTTTAATTAATGGGCTTGAGTCTGAGAACTAGCTTAGATTAGGAAGCTGGGTAAAGGATTGCGATTTTTCATTGGGATGGCTGACATCAGCCGCCTCACCAGCTCTAATTTTTTTTTTAGTTATACACTTAAAGCAACTTCCTAGTCAACTGCTTACTATCAAAGCACTTCGGTTTCCATTCCAGTCTTACTGCCAGTTATGATAATATGTCCACCTTGCCTCCAACAGTAAAGGGCCCCCACCTAGCCTCCTAGATGCTTCCAGAACCATATCATTTACTTTATAGAGTCCAGTTCTGTATTGGCATCTGTCAATTCTGACCTATAGAAGACAGCCACCTAAACTTCTCAAGGATGCTGGTGCCACAATCACAAGATTCTTTATTGTCATAGTGAAGGGCATGTAGTCTGGGCCCTTGCAGGGAATATAAATAGGTAGTGGGTTCCCTGGTCTCATATAATAAATCCATTCCAACATGCCTACCTCCCAGAGCCTCTTGACACTCAATAAATTGCCAAGGTGGTGCCTATCTTGGGTTGGTTTCCCCTAAAGTAGACCCTGAAATGAATACAAATGTGTTGTTGTTAAGTGCCATCGAATCAGTTCTGACTCATAGCGAACCTGTGTACAACAGAATGAAACACTGCCTGGTCCTGTGCCATCCTCACAATCATTGCTGTGTTTGAGCCCATTGTTGCAGCCACTGTGTCAATCCATCTTGTTGAGGGCCTTCCTCTTTTTCTCTGACCCTCTGCTTTAGCAAGCATGATGTCCTTCTCCATGGGCTGGTCCCTCCTGATAACATGTCTGAAGTATGTAAGATGAGGTTTTGCCATCCTTGCTTCTGAGGAGCATTCTGGCTATACTTCTTCCAAGACAGATTTGTTCATTCTTCTGGCAGTCCATGGTATATTCGGTATTCTCTGCCAACACCGTAATTCAAGGGCATCAGTTCTTCTTTGGTCTTCCTTATTCATTGTCCATCTTTCACATGCATATGAGGTGATTGAAAATAGCATGACTTGAGTCAGGTGCACCTTAGTCCTCAAAGTGACATCTTTGCTTTTTTAACACTTTAAAGAGGTCTTTTGCAGCAGATTTGCCAAATGCAATATGTGGTTTGATTTCTTGACTGCTGCTTCCATGGGCATTGATTGTGGATTTAAGTAAAATGAAATCCTTGACAACTTCAGTCTTTTCTCCATTTATCATAATGTTGTGAGGATTTTTGTTTTCTTTATGTTGAGGTGTAATCCATACTGAAGGCTGTAGTCTTTGATCTTCATCAGTAAGTGCTTCAAGTCCTC
>NW_004443942.1:180550-190776 GCF_000243295.1 Trichechus manatus latirostris
TTGATCTTCATCAGTAAGTGCTTCAAGTCCTCTCTGCTTTCAGCAAGCAAGGTTGTGTTTTCTGCATATGGCAGGTTGTTAATGAGTTAATTGTTAATACTAAAGTACAAGTGATTTATTAAGGAAGTGCCCTAGTAGTGTGATGATAAATATTCAACAACAGGCTCTCTTGGGGGGGGGGGCTCTGATTCATAGCATTTGTCAATTTCCATAGATACTCAATGATGCATATTCCCACCGTGGCCAGTGTAAAGCCATCGGCATGATGTCTCTGAACATGGAACTGGGAAGGAATGCTAACAGTCAATTCTTGTGAGTTGGTACTAGCCAGGTCCAGCACGCCACTAAAGTAAGTCCTCCTAGGGTAGACAAGTAAGAAAATGGGTGAAGGAAGGTAAAAAAATAGGAAGAAGTCAAGCAGGAGTGTAATCTCAGGCAAGGTCTCACAGAGGTTAGAGTCAACCTGCTCCTGCAGGGAAACTCTGGAGCACAAGTTATACCTCAGGGTTGTCCACCCACAAGGCAATGATGCTGGCCTGTCATCCTCCTGCATCTGTCACTTATTAGTCAAGGGCCATCCCACGGTGGAAGTAAATCCCTAGGTACCTATCTGTGGCTCTTTGGGTAGCTGAACAAAGTGGCTCCAGCGATGAGAAGGCAGTCCTCTGAAGAAGAGGTGGAGGTGCTGAGTTTTAGAAGCAAAAGTACATCAAAGCTGTTGCAAAAATGGAGATGGGGAGGGTATGCATACGAACAGTAAAAAGGGGTCCAAAAGGATCTGGGTGAAGCACCAACATTGTCTACTACACCACCTCATTTACTGTAGGCTATCATCATATCCAGGGGTCGGGGAAACCCCAGCTAGTGTGTTAGACCAGCTCCAGGTGTCCTTACCAAGATGTTCAATCCTGAGTCATGGGAGAGTGCGCCCAGGTCAATAAAGTGTCCCTTATCTGGTGACGAAGTGGTTAAGAGCTTAGGCTGCTAACCAAAAGGTCGGCAGTTCAAATCCACCAGCCGCCCCTTGGAAACCCTGTGCGGCAGTTATACTCTGTCCTATAGGGTCGCTATGAATCAGAATCAACTCGACGGCACACAACAACAACAAAATCTAACCATATATTCTCTCCTCAACTCATTCCCAGCCCAACATCTTCAAGGTTTGCTCCCACATTTGCTTTCCCTGTTTCTACCAGTATATTGTGTCAGAGAGAGCTCAATCAGAGAAGCAAGACCCTCTCTCCAAAAGAGGACAAAGTCCTTTGTCTTTGGGTGCTCTGCATTCCCCCTCTGACTGAGTCACACTCCTCTTTTGAAGTCATATTGGTTAAATACTGAGATGAGAAGTTCACTACTATTTACACTTAAACATCTATTATTTATATCTATTATTCATATATTAGCTAGTAGAGAAATGGGAGAGTGGAATATACACAAATATCTTCCTATCAAGAGGAAAAAAGGTATTTCTACTGGCAAGGAGGACTCAGCATAATTTAGGAGCTCAAGACTCCGAACTTCATCAAAATCTTCCCATGTGTCACCATCTGTTATGGGTTGAATGGTGTCCCCCAAAAAGATTTTTTGAAGTCCTAACCCCCAGTACCTCTGAATGTGACCTTATGTTTGAATAAGGTTTTTACAGATGTAATTTGTTAATACGAGGTCATACTGAAGTAGGGTGGGCACTAATCCTGTATGACTGGTGTCCTTATAGAAAGGGAAGAAGAGAGAGACACAGGAAAACACTACGTGATGACTATGGGTAGCAGAAAATGAAGTGATGAGCTACTGCAAACCAAGGATGACTGGGGCTTCCAGAAGCTGGAAAGGATAAGGAAAGATCTTCCCCTAGACCCTTTAGACAGAGCACGGCCCTACAGACACCCTGAATTCAGACTTCTAGGCAGTACTTTTTACGGCAGCAACATTTTTTTTAGAGTTCCACTCCTCCCCAGTCACTTTTAACATAGAAGACCCTGTGAGGTTGAGAATATCATTTGCATTATAATGCAGCCACCCACAGGATTAGATTTTGGATTTAGGTTTGGTTTTCTGAAATCTGAGCCCTGAAGCTATAGGAGATAACAGTTTTTTTCAGGGCAGTTACACAAACTTGTTTGTTCCTTGAGAATTCAAAGCCCTGAGCTCATCATTTTTCCTCAGGTTCTCTAGGGCACGCAGAAGCAAACAACCCCATTATATGCCTTATTTTCATTAAAGTGTTCTGTGAAAGCAACTACTTGGCCATCCAAAGCCTAACCTTCCATAGGCACTTGATTACAAGTATCTACAGGAGATAATTTAACTTTTAGGGGGTTGCCTAGAACAAAAATATTCTAGCACAGTTCTGGAGGCTAGAAGTCGGGAATCAGGGTGTTCCTTCTGGAGGTTCTGAGGAAGAATCTACTCTATGCCTCTCTCTTGGCTTCTCGTGGTTGCCAGCAGTTGTTGGTGTTTTTTGACTTGTAGATGCATCACCCTAACTTCTGTCTCCATCATTATATGGTGTTCTCCCTTGTGTCGCTGTATGTCTCCACATGGCCTTCCTGTAAGGACATCAGTCATTGGATTTAGGGCCCACCCTAACCCAGTATGACCTCATCTTAAATTAACTAATTACATCTGTGAAGACCCTATTTCCAAATAATTTCACAATTTGAGGTTCCAGGTCAGCATGAATTTGGGGGAGACAGTATTCAACCCACTACAGTGCAAGAACAACCATTTTGCAGCATTGTTGCCTGCTACAGCTGCTAGATTGTTCCCACAGTCACGGTGCTGCACAGTGCTACCCTTTCAACTAATGCTGATGGAAAACAAAGTATTAGGATGGGATTACCTCATTTTCTCTAATGTTCCCCTCTTCCTATTTTTTATGGGTTTTGTGTTTTTTTTTTTTAAATTATGTGTGAATCAAAGGTCGTTAATAATGGATGTTGCCTCTAATTCTGGGAGTTGTGCACTTATAACCTAAATGAAACAAGGCCCCACATCGTAGCAACAAGTTGATTCTGGAGTTCGGTCCCCTATTCTTGACATCACGACTCTGTCAAGAAACTCATCACCGAGAAGTGGTTCAGAGATAGTGGTTCTGCTTGGGAGTCAGTCCATGCATGTCAGTCTATAAACTCCACAAGGGCAGTAACATTGTCTGCTTTGTATATATAGCATTTTACCAAGTGCCTGGCCCTCTGTAAATGTTAGTTAATGATGCATTTGGGCAACTCTGAGGGCTAGTTGGGAAACTTTAATGGTTACAGAGATGACTATTGCACAGAGGTGACAACTCAAAAGCTATAGGGGTCAGGCAAGTTACGTGACAGAAGCTGGCTGGTGGCACTCCCTCTAAGGACAGCACCCATTTCTCTGCTCCAGCTGATTCCTCCCACACGTGAAGGCAGGCCCAGAGTTGCCAGATGTTCTTAGTTTTCAAGAGCAGACAGAAAGCTAGATCTTTATATTAAATCTCCTAATTTGTAAATGTTGCCAATTCATCAGTTAAGGAAAAAGCACTATGTAGGACATACAAAACACGTTTATGGACTGAATGCAACAGGTGCACTGCCAATTGCAACCTCTGTAACCCACAGAGTTAGCAGGTAACTCTAGTTTCACAGAGGTTGTGCATGGTGGCTGGGTTAACGTATCTCCAAACCTGCCTCCCTCCTCTTGGCACTCCGCCAGGTCCCAGACCTTGACCCTGACCCCAGCTGAAATTAACGCAGCCTTCCCACAGCAGCTGCACCGAAAGGACCTTCTTAGGCTACTTTGACCTCTCCAAGAAGATTACACCAGTAAATCCTGCAGCCAGCCGCCCAGGGTGGGGGAAGGGAAGGAGGGGCGGGGTAGACTGGAAGGCACCTGCCGGCCCTCATAACCTCCCAGCCCCCACCGAGGCAGGCGTCTTCCCACAGCCTTCCCTGGGCCATCTTCCTCCAGGTATAGACAAAATGACACATCTCTACTGAGCCAAGACAGGCAGGAATTTTTCCAAAGGATATTTATTAGTAACAAGGAAAAGCACAAAGGGGAAGTAAACAAAAAGCAATGGCCTAGAAATGGGAGTGTTTACGAAACTTGGCTTTCTGAATCCAAGAGGGCTACGATACGCTAGATGGTGGGACCCAGGGAATCCAGGGGGAGAAGAGGGAAGAAGGGGTGGATTTCCATTCTGGTAAGGAGGGGCCTGAGTCTTGCAGTTTGAGGAGGGGGGCGGGGACGGTAGTTAAAGAACGACTTCCACACTGGGGAAGAGTGGCGGGAAGACGGTGGGAATCTCCGAAATTCGGGAGAGGGGTATTCCCATTCCTGAGGTTGGGGTGGGCTTAACAGTGGGAAGTTGGAGGGGCAGATGGACGAAGCTCCCACGCCGGACAGGAGGGAGCATGTCTGCACAGGGGACCTGAGTTGAAGAAGCGTATGGGCGACTCCCACGCGAGGAGAAGGGACAGCCTCTTAGCAGTCCCTGTCCAGGGAAGGTTTGAAAGCAGGGGTATCCTAGTGATGCCAGAAAAGACGGAGCGGTTGCCATGGCGACGTGGAGCGCACATCGGAAATAAAAAGCAGTCCAGGCTGCCTCAGCCGTGCCCCCGCGGGACCCGAGGGAGGGGGAAGGGGGCCCCTGGGGCCCGGGGCCCAGCAGCCCGCGGGTCGCCGCCATTGGCAGAGCCTGGGGGGTTGCCCCCCCGGGGAACAAATGGTACAGTCCTCCGCCTGCGCCCCAGACCGCAGCCAGCGAGCAAGCTAGCGCCGAGCCCGCCGCAGGTCCCCGCGACTGGCGCAGCCGCTGCGCGTGGAGCCGGAGCTGAGCCGCGAGGCAGCGATGGAGGGAGTCAGCAGCCACCGGACCCTGTCCTACAGCCGCTGGAGCTACGACAGGTAGGGTGGAAGCCTGGATGATGCGCTCAGCGGACCCCTCCGGTGGCCCTGCGTGGGCGCCCACTGACGCTCGCACGCTAGTCCAAGAAGCCGCGATCCCAAGAGCGGGCTTGAGCGCCCAGACCGCCCGAGGGGAACCAGAACCTCAGGAATCCGGACGTCGCGGACCTAGAGTGTCAGCCGGGGCGCGGGCGGCGGGTCCTCATACCTGCGGGGCAGGGCGATCGGAGGAGGGCGCGAGAGGCCGCCGCTCCATCCCACCCCACCCTGCTGCCCCGCGGGAGTCGGTGGGCGCCCGATCTGCGCGAAAGCGGGCCGCGGGGCGGGGCGGGTCCTGGGCGGCCGGTGGCGGATGGGGTGAGGAGAGACGCCCCTCGCGACTCCAGGCGTCGCCCAGTCCCCGCACGCCCGCCGCCGCCGGGGTCTGCGCCCCGCGAGACCCTTGGCTGGGGCGCAGGCTTTCCGGAGGCGGATTCCCGCCCCCCTCGCGGCCGGGACCTGCGAGTCACTGCCTGGCTCTGAAGGGCGGGAATGGCAACCCGCGGCCGTCTGTCGGGACTCCGGGAGAGGCCGGGCGCCCTCCCCCCGGGACTGGAAGCGGCTGCCCGCGTGGGCGGCTTGGAGCAGCACTTCCCACGCACTCGTTGTGGAGGACAGAGTCATCCTCTCTGGAGAAATGAGAAAAATAAGGGCAACGGAGTGAGTTGGTCATAAAGCTGAGTACATTTATTCAGAGATGATGTCCTTTCTACCTTTTCTGGTGTGTTAAATGCCACCCTCCCTTTTAGAAGGAAACATGATGGTAGTAGATAGTAGTTTGTGTGTGTGTGTGTGTGTGTGTGTTTTAAGTTGGCAACCCCATTCTGGAGTTCAGTTTTCTGATCCTTGGCGCCAAATGGCGAGGAAGAGAAACTTCATGAACCAGGCTGTTCTCACCTCTGTGAAGTCTTGGTTCCTGCCGCATTCCTTCTTTCCACTCTGCCAAAAGTTTTCCTGCATCTTCGACAGCCTTTGTTTTCCTTGATCCAGAGTAACAGGTGTCTTTCTGCTCGAGGCTAATTCCCCTAGGACCGATCACACCCTCTCTAGGTCTCACCTCCCATTGATCCCATCTCTCTTCCACCTTCGCCTTCCGCTGTTTACTGGCGATTTCTCCTCAGCTTGTAAACCTATACAAGTTTCTCCTGTCTCCTTCCTCAAGATAGGTGCAACTGGTGCACCTCTTTTTTGCTTTCATTGCCTTCTTTGGGGAAAAATACTGTCTGAGTTGGTTGATTCTGTTTCCTCATCAACCCTTCATTGTGTAACGCTTGCAATCTTCTGCCACCTCACAATTCCAGTGAACTCGCTACCCTGAAAAATTACTGGAATATGAAGCTTAAAACAACAAAATTTACAAGTCTGTGTTCAGATTCCAAATCATACATTCACTTATTCAAAAACATCTATTGAGTGCAAACTATGTGCTGGGCCCTGGAAATGAGATAAAAACACAATTCTTTACCTCACATGAGCTCACAGTCTAGATTATAGCATAAATAAGCCATTATTGATGTTGTTGTTTAAGTGCCATCAAGTAGATTCCAACTCATGGTGACCCCATGTGTGCAGAGTAGAACTGCTCCATAGGGTTTTCAAGGCTGTGACTTTCCAAAGATCACCAGCCCTGTCTTCCGAGGCACTTCTGGGTGGGTTCAGTTCAAACCGTGGTAGCATATGTCAAAAGTCTAATACATACCCAGAAGACAGACTTAAAATTGAGATAATTCTATATTGTAACTAAATTTTGTTTTCTGCAAAAACAAAAGCAGCAAGACTCTGGAAATAGACAAGCTAGATTCAAATCCTGGCTCCACCTAGCTAACCTTGGACAAATTACTTCCCTTCTCAGCCTCAGTTTCCTTGTCTGTAAATGGAGAAGTGGTAATGAGTATTAAATGAGGTAATAAAGTGCTCAGCATACTGCCTGGGACATAATAATCATGCAGTGTTGTTGTTGTTAAGTGCTGTTGAGTCAGTTCCAACTCATAGTGGCCCTACATACAACAGAACGAAACACAGCCGGGTCCTGTGCCATCCTCACAATCATTGCTATGTTTGAGCCCATTTTTGCAGGCACTTTGTCAATCTATCTCATTGAGGGTCTTCCTCTTTTTCGATGCCCCTCCACAGACTGGTCCCTCCTGATAACCTGTCGAAAGTATGTGAGACAGAGTCTTGCCATCTTCACTTCTAAGGAGCATTCTGGCTGTATTTCTTCCAAGACAGATTTGTTTGTTCTTCTGGCGGTCCATGCTATATTCAGTATTCTTTGCCAACACCATAAGTCAAAGACATCCATTCTTCTTCAGTCTTCTTTATTATTGTCCACCTTTCGCATGCTTATGAGGTGACTGAAAATACCATGGCTTGGGTCAAGTGCATCTTAGTCCTCAAAGTGACGTCTTTGCTTTTTAACACTTTTAAAGAGGTCTTTTGCAGCAGATTTGCCCAATGCAGTAAGACGTTTGATTTCTTGACTGCTGCTTCCATGGGCCTTGATTGTGGATCGAAGTAACATGAAATCCTTGATAACTTCAATCTTTTCTCCGTTTATCATGATGTTGCTTATTGGTCCAGTTGTGAGGGTTTTTTTCTTTATGTTGAGGTGTAATCCATACTGAATGCCGTAGTCTTTAATTTTCATCAGTAAGTACTTCAGGTTCTCTTCACTTTCAGCAAGCAAGGTTGTATCATCTGCATATTGCAGATTGTTAATGAGTCTTCCTCCAATCCTGATGTCGAGTTCTTCATCTTGTAGTCCAGTTTCTTGGATTATTTGCTCAGCATACAGATTGAATAAATATGGTGAAAGGATACAACCCTAACTCACATCTTTCTTGATTTTAAACTGCACAATATCCCCTTGTTCTGTTCAAACGATTGCCTCTTGGTCTATGTACAGGTTCTGCATGAGCACAATTAAGTATTCTGGAATTTCCTTTGTTCACAATGTTATCCATAATTTGTTATGATCCACACAGCCGAATGCCTTTGCATAGTCAATAAAACACAGGTAAACATCTTTCTGGCATTCTCTGCTTTCAGCCAAGATCCATCTGACATCAATAATAATATCCCTCGTTCTATGTCCTCTTCTGAATCCAGCTTGAATTTCTGGCATTTCCCTGTCGATGTACTGCTGCAGCCATTTTTGGATTATCTTCAGCAAAATTTTACTTGCATGTGATATTAATGATATTGTTCAATAATTTCTGCACTAAGTTGAATCGCCTCTCTTTGGAATGGGCACAAGTATGTATCTCTTCCTGTAGGTTGGCTGGGTAGCTGTCTTCCAGATTTCTTGGTGTAGACGAATGAGTGCTTGCAGTGTTGCATCCGTTTATTGAGACATCTCAATCAGTATTCCGTCAATTCCTGGAGCCTTATTTTTTGACAATGCCTTCAGTGCAACTTGGACTTCTTCCTTCAATACCATCAGTCCTTGATCACATGCTACGTCCTGAAATGGTTGAACGTCCACTAGTTCTTTTTGGTACAGTGACTCTGTGTATTCCTTCCATATTCTTTTGATGCTTCATGCATTGTTCAGTATTTTGCCCATGTTGTTGTGTGCTGTTGAGTCGATTCCGACTCATAGCAACCTAATAGGACAGAGTAGCACTGCTCCATAGAGTTTCTAAGGAGCGCCTGGTGGATTTGAACTGCCGACCTTTTGGTTAGCAGACAGCTCTTAACCACTGTGCCACCAGGGTTTCCATAGAAACCTTCAATATTGCAACTTGAAGCATGAATTTTCTCTTCATTTCTTGCAGCTTGAGAAATGCTGAGCATGCTCTTCCTTTTTGGTGTTCTAACTCCAGGTCTTTGCACATTTCATTATACTTTACTTTGTCTTTTCAAGTCACCCTTTGAAATCTTCTGTTCAGCTCTTTTACTTCATCATTTCTTCCATTTGCTTTAGCTACTAGAAGTTCAAGAGCAAGTGTGGGAGTCTCTTCTGACATTCAACTTGGTCTTTTCTTTCTTTTTAATGACCTTTTACTTTCTTCATATATGATGTTGTCCCACAACTCATTTGGTCTTTGGTCATTAGTGTTTGATGCATCAAATCTATTCTTGAGATAGTCTTTAAGTTCAGGTGGGATATACTCAAGGTCGTACTTAGGCTCTCATGGACTTGTTTTAATATTCTTCAGCTTCACCTTGAACTTGCATATGAGCAATTAGTGGTCTGTTCCGCAGTCAACCCCTGGCCCTGTTCTGACTGATAATATTGAGCTTCTCCATTGTCTCTCTCCAGTTTGACAAACTGACAGACAAATGGTGGCATCATGAAACATGTGACACATATTGTTGCTATTTTATTAATAAATATTTTAAATGTTTCTAGGAACCCTAGTCTTCCTCAGAAGCTCAGTTCGAAAATCATGTTCTCCTTTCTAAATCAGTTGCTGTCAAGTCAATTTCAACTCATGATGGCCTCATGTGTGTCAGAGTAGAATTGCCCTCCATAGGGTTTTTCAATAGCTGATTTTTTTCAGAAGTAGATGGCCAGGCCTTTGTTCTGAGGGGCCTCTGAGTGGACTCAAACCTCCAACCTTTGAGTTAGCAGCCAAGTGCATTAACCATTTGCACCACCAAGGGACTCCTCCTTTCTAAACCTGTTGCCATCGAGTTGATTCCAACTCATAGCTCCCCATGTACTTCCGAGTCTCTGTCACCTTAAAGAGTGTCAGTTTGTTTGCCATTGAGGGAAGAAAGGGGGAAACACTGATAAAAAGGGGAGGAGTGTGGAGAAATCGCGACACTTGTACATTGCTGGTGGGATTGTAAATGGTACAGCTGCTGTGGAAAACAGTTTGGCGGTTTCTCAGAAACTTAAACATAGAATTACTGTGTGACCCAACCCTTCCACTCCTAGAAGAATCGAAGCAGGGACACAGTCAGATACTTGTACAATAACATTCATTGCAGCAGTATTCACATTAGCCAAAAGGTGGAAACAACACAAGTGTCCGTTAGCAGATGAATGGATAAACAAAATGTGGTCCATCCATACTATGGAATAAACAAAATGTGGTCCATCCATACTATGGAATGTTACTCAACCACAAAGAGAAATGAAGTCCTGATACATGCTACCACATGGCCGAAACTTGAAAACATGCTGAGTGAAATAAATCAGTCACAAAAGGACAAATATTGTACAATCCCACTTATATGAAATATTTAGAATAGGCAAATGTATAAAAACCAAAGTTTATCAGTGGTTACCAGGGGTGGGTTGCGGGGAGGCGGAAGGGTGAGCACAAGGCTTAGGGAACACTGAGATTCTGATAAAG
>NW_004443942.1:191551-201339 GCF_000243295.1 Trichechus manatus latirostris
AAGTCCTGCGCCTTGATGAAAGACAAGTGCTAACTAAGCCTGGATCCCACCTGGGAGATTCTGGTCCAGCATATGCTTGGGAGAGATGCACACCTATTCTTTTCATCCTGAGCAGCGTGGGCTGTCCTGAAATTGGAGCAGTTAGATCTCCTGACTCAGGTGTGTGTTCCTGGTTAGCTTCCCTGTGCAGGCTTGGGCAAGTGTTCTGGTCCTCTAACCTAGGGATGAACAAATAGAACTGAAAGGTGTGTGTGTGTTGGGTTCTATCAGTGAGTGCCATCAGGCTTTGGGGAATGACCTCCCATGCTGCTGCCCCAGGAGAGGCAGATTTCTACAGGGAACAATGCTAGAAAACTATACTTGGCAGACTGGAGCCTAGTGTCAGAATGAAGGGCACAGAGTTCAGATCAGGTAATGAGGTCCCAGCATTTGGGGAACCTTTGGAGTCAGGGAAGGCCCACACCAGGGTAATAGAAACCTAGGATTATCTCTTATAAAGTTATATTCCTTGGCAAAGACTTAATCCCAACCCAGCTGTGCCTCCATGCTCTCTCAGGCACTGCAAATCAACTAAACCCCATGCCAGAAATGTCACAGTTGTATCAAGAGGCCACTGCCCCCTGACTCCCGCCCTCCCTCTGCAGTCTGGTTTGCAGACTGCCCTGGGCAGGACATTCTAGTTAGCATCCCCTTCTCTCTATCACCAGCTGTCAGAGATAATCAGTGATGGGTCAGGCTTCCTGGGAGAAGGCTTCAGTGAATGTGATTTTCTGTGTGCACTGAGTGTGTGTACCAGTAAGCGTATACCTGGGGTGTATGCATGTTGTGCCAGGGTGTGTGTGCCCTACTGAGTGTATATTGATGAGTCGTGCACCTTCGGCGGTGAGCAGTGTATGTGCCACCAAGGGTAGGGTATGCGAGTGGTGCATAGCCGTGAGCGGACATGGGCGTATGGGAAAATTGTGTGTTTAAGTATCAGGAATCACCTGCCTATTGAGTGTGTGTGTGTCAGTAGTGAGCACTCTCCCTCCCTCTTTCACCCATGTGCCTGGGAAGCATGGAGTGGGGGTGGGGGTCAGGTGATGGAGAGGTATGTGTACACTACCCTTTCCCAGGGTCCAAGACCAGCTCCGGGCAATAAACCTGTTCTGACAGCTGGCTTTGCCTTAGAATTTCAACGCCGCTGGTGGACCCTAAAAGCCCTCGTGGGCTAAGCAGATTTTCGTGGTGCTGGGAGGGGTCCGCTTAGTCAGGGATTGCTGGGCTGCGGGCACCACCAGGCGCTGCGGCGAGCTGAGGGGTGTGGGACCTTTCTCTGCCCGCCCAGCTAATCCCCAAAAGTTGGGAGCTGGGACCCTGCGTCTGCTACGAGGGTCTCTGGGGCAATCCGGGGCCGCATCAATGTTGGATGAGCCCGCGCTGCCTCCGCGCGGCCTCGATACCATCTTCCTCGGTCTCACTTTTAGTGTAACTGGAGGAGTCCGGGGACAAGCCTAAGCGGCGATCTTCTCGAGGCGGCGCCACTTGCGGAGGAACAGGGGCTGAGGAGGGGAGCCCGGCTTCAGGCTCCGGTGGTGCGCCCTGGGACGGGGTGGGTGCCCTGGGACGGGGTGGGTGCCGGCCGGCCGGGCCCAGCCTCTCGGAGCAGGAGTCGGTTCCAGCCTGGGCCACCCCTCAGCCACCGGTCCCGGTGCCAAGTTACACCTCCTCCCCCTCAGGGCACCTCGCCCTCTCTGGGGTGTCATCTGTCTGGCCTGTGCGTCTTTGTGGTAGTTCAGTCCCATCCCCCCGCCTGGCTTTGGGGCCACGGCCTCCTGCTGGGGAAGAGGCTGGAGGGGCATCAGCTGTACGGAGAGAGACCCCCTCAGGGAAGGAAGGGGAGTAGCAGCCACTTCGCAGACGCTTCCACTGTGGGTGAGTGTCCTTCCAGCGACCTAAGCTGGGGAAAGGGTGAGGAGGGCAGGCCAAGATCTGAGGGTCTAGACTGGCCAAGCTCCTCACCTCCCAGACATTTGCTTCTCCAGCCCCCTCACCTCATGCCTTGTGACAACACAAGCACACAGCACCCCCTGCTTTATCCCAAGAGGTTCCTGTGAAGTGGGCCTCGAGTCCATTGAGTGTCTGGTACTGGTTGACAGTAGTTGGGATGCTGTCATCACTGGGCTGTGGCCTCGGTGGTAGATCATGGACAGCCACTCTGGTGGGCAGAAAGTTTGGACTGGAGAGCTACAGCCAGTGGGCTGGCAGCCTGTTTTTGTAAATAGCTTATTGGAACACAGCCAAGTCTATTTGTTTGGATACTGTCTATGGCTACTTTCACACTACAACCTCACAATTGAGTATGACTCACAAGCCTGAAGTATTTACCATCCAGCCCTTTAAGAAAAAGTGTGCTGACCCCTCTGAGATATTCCCTAATGCATGCTCCCTCTTCCCCACACTTTCCCTTTCTCCCTGGCCCCCACATACCTGTGCACCTCCCTCCAGTCTCTGCATCTCCCACACATCTGGCTCACCCCAGGCTGAGTGCTTTCCACACCTGGAACTCTTCTCTGACAAAAAGCATTCCAGAATCCAACAGATACCTGAGGGTTGACCTCAGCAGGACCCTTGCCTGGCCTCTAGCTGTAAGTGGGACCCTTCCTAGGCCAAGGGAGCAAGGTGAGTTAGCTGATGGTGAGCATAGCTTCCTGGGACCCCCAAATCTGTCAGGGCACCTGAGAGGTTGAGCAGGCCAGTCTGGGAATGGGATTTCTGTCACTTTCCCCTGTGGGCCAGGCCAGGAGCTGGGAACAGAGCTGAGCTCTCAGTGGAGTGGGAATGCTGAATGAGCAGATAATTCAAGGGCACCACTATCCCATGAGGAGAGCCAGGGAGCCCCAGAGAAATATCCCCCCTCCACCTGCTGCCCATCCACTTCCAGATCCAGGGCCCAGGGGCACATTGTACCCTCTTTCCTTTAAGCACCAAACCTTTGTGAACAAAACTAAACCCTTTCCTTTGTTCCCCTCTGCACATCTGAGCTCAGGGGTTCTTTTCAGGGGAAGGTCAGGAGCAGAAGGAACCCCGGGTCCTGAAGACAGAGCAGCATTCATGCTGTGCTGTCACTAGATGGCACTCTCGAAGTGTTGACACCTGCTTGGGAGGTCGCTGGGTGTTTCTGACACTTGCAGGCCATTCAAGGTCCTGTTCCAGCCTTGGCATCAGCATTGACTCCATGGCGATGAGTTTTATTCCAGCCTGAAAGGCTGTGGTCACACACACTCTGAATCCCACCAGACCTGACCAGCTGTCTGACCCCTTCAGACTCGGTAGTTCAGGGCATTTTCCCTGGTAGGTCATTGGGAGGGGCCACCAGGGACTACCTGCAGTTGTAATTATCTGTAATTACCTGCCTACTGATCCTCCTCCCTCACAAGCATTCCTTGAGGGCAGGACTGTCTTATTCTCCTCTGGAGCCCTGGGCAGAGGGTGTTTGGTGGTGAATGATGTGCAAACAGGAGTGTTGCCATCAGTGTTCACCCCGCCATAGTTTGTCTAGTGGATGCTTTTTTAGTCTCCAACTCCCTTGTTGGGAAGCCAGGGAGAAGGACAAAAGCAGGCATGTGCTCTGGTGAGTGGAGGGAGGTCCAGAGAGGAGCAGCCTTCCTCTCTCTGGCCTGATTCTGGGCAGTGCCAGCATCCTAGGGCTCTTCCGCATGGAACAAGAGGCACTGAGGAGGCACAGGATAGGGCCAGAGAATGCTCCTTGTTTCCAGGTAGAGTTTTTGGGCATACCTGGCCCTTGACCGGCCCTGGGAACAAGCTCATGCTCATTCAGGACCAGAGACAAGGGTTGGGATGGGACCCTGCACCTCTTGTGGCCTTGCCCTTCTCATCTGGCCCCAGCTCAGGCCATTCCAGGAGACTCCCAGTCTAATAGGGAAAAACTATGACTTGCCAAGGGTCCCAGACGTTGGCTTGGAGGGCTGCACCTGTACTGGGGAGACTAATCCACCCCCCCACCAAGCAAGGGCCTTCCACCAAGCCCAAGGGGGATGACAGTGGGCATGAGGTCTGATCTCTGAACACAGCTTAGAGGCTGTGGATAATGGGCAGGGGTCCCCCATTCACTGCAACACCTAGGAAAAGGAGTGGTTATACTTGTTGACTGTGTGCCTTTGAGTCGGCCGAGGCCAGGTCGACTTGTGCTCATCAGTGCGACCCTGGGAAGGGGCTCCTGGCTGAAGCCTCTCCCTGATGGGTTGGCATCAACATGCAGGTGCCATTTCCCTGCCTAGAACAGGCTCCAGAGTGAGACTGGCATCACTCACTGGGGTAATTACTGGTTTGGGTTCGATTTCCATTCAAAACAGTAATCCCAGCCTGAGTTGGATGTCAGATCTGAAGGTTGATTATTAGTAACACTTATCAACAGCCTTTCTTAGCTTCAGGCAATTACAGCTAACCTGGCATTCCTGCTCCCAGTTGCGCACAACTGCCAGCATCTTCCCTGCCACCCCCCCCTTCTCCCCTCCCTTCCCCTCAGCAGCCAGCCTGAGTGAGGGCAGGAGATGGGAGCCACCTTATGAATCACTGTCACCCCAGTGTGTAGGGGATTCACGTGCATGCTAGGCACAGTGCTTTCTCCCCAGCGGCAGTCCTCCTGTTGCAGAGTCTTGTGAGATCTGAACTGATTCTATCAGAACTGAGAGGAATCCCAACAGTTTACAGACAGGAACCTATGCCTCCTGGCCCTCATATTATATGTTTTTAGTTGCATTAAGGTACCTTCCACCCTGACTTAGGCTGTCCCTCCCTTCCAGGGCCGGGACTAAGGTGAAGCAAGTAAGGCATTCACTTCGGCACAAAATTTAAGGGTGGAGATGCAATGAAAGCTCAGTAATCAAAATAAATAATAACAAACCAATTGCCACTGAGTTGACTCAGCCTCATGGTGACTCCATGTGTGTCAGAGTAGAACTGTGCTCCATAGGGTTTTCAATGGAAGTAGATTGCCAGACCTTTCTTCTCAGGCACCTCGGGTGGACTCGAACCTCTAGTCTTTCATTTAGCAGCAGAGCACATTAACCATTTGTACCACCCAGGGACTCCAAAATAAATAATATTTTGATGCAATATTTTTTAAGAATCAAAATTAATGTAAAACTATCCATAATAAACAAAATATCAAAATGTAATAGACAGGAACCAACCGTGCATTTACAAGACTCAGCCTCACTTGCTTCACCTTAATCCCAGCCCTGTCGGATCCTGTCTTTACTTAAAATTTTGATATTTTGTTTATCAAGGTTGTTTTTGCATTAATTTTTATTTTGTTTGTCTTGGTTACTGAGTTTTTTTGGTACCCCCTTAAATTGTGCACACCAAAAGAGTACCTCACCCTAGTCCTGGCTCTGCTCCCCTCCCTTCCTACTCAGCCCTAACACCTCCCCTTTCCTTCAGCTCTCATTGTCCTTCTGCCTCAGGCAGGTGGCTCAGCTTCTTTCTGAGCTGGGGCCCAGGGCAGCAGGAAATCCAGGGGGCCCCCCACCATGGGCAGCTGTTCCTGGGTTACCATCTCCCGCTCTGTCCCTCTGGACACTCCTTCAGCCTTCAGGCACCACAAGGAAGGCCTGCAGGCTGCCATGGTAACTGCTGTGGTAACTGGAGGACAGAACATTCTGATCTTCCTCCACTCCCATGTCACGTCCAGTCCCTGATGCACTAACCTAAAAGGAAATTAAAACATTGCGGGGAATGTATGGAGCTGGAGAAAATTACATTTATCTGAATTCCTCCCAGGGAGAGGGCAGTCTGTGGCTGAAGGAAGACAGTAATGGTTTGTGATGGGGAGGTGAAGCCCTGTAGTAAACATGGATGAATGCCAAATAGACTTCTACAGAGGGTAGGTGTAATGAACTGAAGGACTTTTGCTTGGCCGAGCAGGATCTATAAGCTGAGGCACCTGTCACCAAAGAATGTCCTCCCCCTGCTCTTCCACCAGGCTTGTCCGAATTAAACAAATATTTCAAAAATATCAGTAGTGAAGAATAGCTTTCCCAAGGTGCCAAATTGTATCCGGGGCTTGAGGTATTGTCATGTCGAGGTCTAGGCCACAGTCACTTGGCCACTCAGTGTCCAGACACCTGTCACAGTGGGAGGCGCAAGGGTCTCAGGTGGAACGGTTCAGAAGCACCGTCTGAGGCCGCCCCAGCACCACAAAGCTGGCATACCCTCTGGTCACCCAACCTGGCAGTAGGTCATTTGTCCCTGCTCTGCCACTTCCTGGGCATGCTGCTTCCCCTCTCTGAGCCTCAGTTTCCCCATCTGTGAAATGTCAGTAATAATGCCCTCCTTAGTGGATGTGCTTGCCATTAAATGAGCTAAATGTGCACAAAAGTGCTGTGACACTGCAAAGAGCTGGGACCATGTGGCCATTATTCAAAACTCCTAAGGGCTGTTACGTAACAGCAGATTGAAGAGTCATATTCTGTGAGGCCCTGGAGGAAGGAGTCTTTGGGCTAGGAGTGAAGAAGAAATTACCAGCTGTGCAGAGGTAGAGGGACCACTCTGGCAAGAAAGGGTGCTCTGACAATGCGAGATTTTCATAACCACATGTCCATCACTTTCCCTGCCCAGGGAGGGAGTGACCCTTGAGAGATGCTGTTTATCCAGCCCTGAGGTTCTGTGATGCTTTTTGACCATCCTTCCCCAGTCCAGCTGGGTCCCACAGGCCAGCCAGGTCCCACAGGCCAGCCTCAAGTAAAGACGGGCCTCCTTGGAGGAAGTGGCTTCACCTACAGTTTGTATGACATATTCCTGGCTCACTTTCCCTGGTTTAATACTATGGACCATTGTAGAACCCTGAGTTTGGGCAGGAAGGGGACCAGGGAGGGCCCCATGCTTCCTGTGGCCACTCACGCTTGACCAAGTACTGATTGGAACATCAGCTTTAAGATGCCCTTTAACTCTGAGAGAAAGGTTCCATTCCATCTGCAGCAAAACAGAGGACATTGAAAGTTTGTGAGAGATGGAGGGATGAGGGTCCCAATTCCAGGCGAGCACACACATGCTCTTCCCTACCTGGGAGCTGCCGTGTGCAGTGTGTCTGCATACACACCCCTGCAGCGTTCCTTGTGGCTAGCTTTGGAGCTTTGACGCATTGTGTTGAAGTGGAGAGAGCATTAGACTAGGTGTAGGGAGACCTGGTCCTGGTCTTGGCCTGACCCTACCTGTGAGCCTGATTTTCCCATCTGTTACATGAGTGAGTATGATGAGATGCCCTTCTCAGCTGATAGTCTTTGATTTTTCTGTTTTCTGGAGGCCATGGGAGTTGACAGAATGAGCTCACCTTGGCACCCTCCTCCCCTTGCCACTTACAGTCTCTCCATCAGCCTTTATCTGTCCTCTTGGCAGACTTGGGGACCAGGGTCCAGTCAGGGTGGGGTCAGCAATGTCCAGTTTTGCACCTGGGCCTCACTTTTCCTTCATAAATTTGAAATTGAATCCCAAAGATTCCTAATTATTGTTCTAAGCTCTTGTTGAAAATCCGAGTATCAGTTTTACAGAGCATGGCTGAGGATGGGAAAGGAAGGGGAAGCGGTGGGGCTGTAGATAGGGAAGGGAGAAACAGAAGGCGATATGATCAGGGAATTAGAGCGGGGCTTGATAGATGAGGCTCGAGGAGTTGGCAGGATCTAAGTCACCAAGAGCCTCTGGGCCAGGTAAAGTAGCTTAGATTCTGTCCTGGAGACAGAGGGAGCGGGGAAGGGTTACTGAAGAGTTTAAGCAGGGCAGGGGACATGATCAGATTTGCGTTTAGAAAGCTCACCCTGGTGCTAGTGTGAGGATGGGTTTTAGACTAGCAAGTTGGAGCCAGACACCATCCCAGAAGCTGATGCCAGAATCAATCTGGGCGACCAACAGGGAAGCCCTAACAAGGAAGTGGGTCTAGTGAAGTGGGGGTGGGTAGAGTTGAGAGATGCTTGGTAGATAACATCAGAAGTGCTTGAAATTATCTGGATTTGCAGAAGACAGTGGTCAGGGAAAAGAAGGTGCCTTGGGGGCCTGGGCGGTGTCATTCACTGAGGTAGAATATACAGAATGAATGATCAGACATGTAGGAAGCCCAAAACTGTTCATCAGTGTGAGGTGCTGTGCGACACCCTGGAGAATGCGTCCAGAGAGCAGGTAGATAGAGGGGTCTAGCCTCCAGGAAAGGGGTGAGTCCATGATGCAGGCTTGGAAGTTCTCAACCCTTGAGAAGGCTTGTGGGAGGTGAAGCCCTATGAGGGGATCAGATCACCTAGATGCATTACGTGGAGTGGAGTGAGAGGACAAGAGGCTGAGGGCACAGATGAGCAAATCCTAGGCCCCTCATTAGCCCCTAAAAGGCAGAATATGTGTGTGTCCCCCAGCACAGAGCCTACCACTGACCCCTTACCCAGGGCTGGCCATAGACAGGGCATCAGTGAATATATCCTCTGGCTTGTGGTTCCTCCCACTGGAGCCTTAGTGCACCTGGCTCTGCCTGGGTTACTATAGTAACCTACGGATGCAGGGATACACGGGCTCTGTGTTGCCACAGAAACCACCAGTTGGGTGTCCCTGAGTGGCATGGCTGCTGAGGCCTTGGGGATTCAGCTTGGTCCTAAAGGGGTTGGAAAGGAGGCTGTGACAAGCAGAAGGGTTTCCAGGTCCTAATTAATCAGTGATGGTAGTTGTTAATCTGACTGTTGCCATGGTGATGAAGGAAGACATCCAAGTGGGCTCATGGTAGCTTCAGTATTAAGCTGAATGATACAAAGAATTTCAGCCTGAAGTAGGATCATCCCTAGACTCACTCCATCCTCTGGCCACCATGGGACCAGGACACCTTTGCCTGCATTCTGGGTTTGCACACTTTTGCCAAGACAGGGATTTTGTTCCCAGGAGGCACTCCTGGGCGCATGGGAGCTCCGCATTCAAAGCAGCAAAGAAAACCTGGACCCCTGAAACAGGGCCACCGGGGCCACCAAAGAAATTGGTAAGCACTCAACACCCCACCTTTAGCCCACTGACTCCACCCCTCCCTCGACTCCATCTGTCTGCCATCATCATCCTCACCCGTTTGCAGTCCCAAGGCTTCCTCTTCCCTCTGGTGCTGGTCACCCATCACCTCATGGGGTCCCACAGCCCAACTCCCCCAAACCTCCCAGGCTCTAGACAGGTTAACAGGAGGCTTTACTGCTTTACATGCCCTGGAATCTCAGGAGATTCCTCCATTGTGCGAGTGAGGGCCTCTCTCCTTGCCCCGAGTTCTCTGGCAGCTCTGCTTTCTTGCCCTGTGCCTTTTCTGGGTGAATCTTCCATATGGCCTATGCCACCCCCACGCCATGCTTCATTCCATTCTCATGCTGTGGTCATTGCTCCCCTCATTCTGGACTGCCTGTGTGCTGTTCTGAGCAAGCACCCTATGGAAGTCCCTGTACTTGGTCCATAACTTAACTCAGCATCTGAGGTGGTTGAGACCTGGGCACTGAAGAAGGCCTTGAATGACCACAGTCTGGCCAGCAAGGGGCAGGGATGATGAGGTGAGGCAGTAAGGGCATGGAGTCACCCCTTCTTTTCCTCCTCAGGAGAACAACCAGGAGGAGGAACTACTTGAAGGACGCAAGGGAGATTGCTCGGTGAGCTGGCAGGGGAGGAGGGTGTGCTGGCCCTGAGAAAGAACTTGTGAGGAGAAAGCCATCCACAGGAGACAGTGCAGGGAGGTGGGGGTGGGGATGGGCGTGGCTCAATGGCCATAGATCCCGTATCCACTGGGG
>NW_004443942.1:202195-205419 GCF_000243295.1 Trichechus manatus latirostris
AAGAAAATTTCATGAAGAGAAAGATGGGGCCAGGGAGTATCACTAAGCCTAATTCAAAGGCTGTTGGGAAGGAGGAGGAGAGTTGGAGGAGGAGGGATGCAAATAATGAACCCTAGAGGGACGACTCTGCTGTGACTATTTTAATGAGGCTTGAAGACTTTCAGCTCATTTGTCTTCTGCAGCTGGTGCATTTTAAGTGCTGTGAGCTAGAGAAAGTCTCCTTCCTGTACCCACCACCCATAGACTATCAAGGCTGCAAGAGTCTTTGAGATCCCACATCTAATCCCTTGTTTACCAGGGAAAACTGAGGCCTCCGGCAGGCAGGGCAAGGTCACACTGCAAGTTCATGGCAGAGTTAGTAGTAAAACCCAGATCCCTACTCAGGGCTCTTTCTCTGCCTCAGCTACCTACAGTGAAGGTATAGGAGCCAGCCTCACTGTGTGGGGATCAAAGGGGTACTGGAAGGAAGTGGTCCTCTGGTTATGATCTTGCCTTGTATAAGAGGCCTTGAGCATAGCGTGGCCTATACATAACATTTACAGCTGATGGGTGACTGGCAGGGACTCCTGGCCATACTGGGTTTCTGAGCTGTTTCATTTCTGGAATTTGGTGCACCTCTACTCCACCCAGGGCCCCCAACACCACTTTTAATATGTCTGAAGGCTCTTCCAGTGTCCCTTAATGTCTGGCAAAACTATCTAATTCAAGATGGTAGAAACAAGGGTGACATTTTACTATGGCCAATCCTCTATGGGCGCACAGGGCTATGAGTAGATGGACAAGGGAAGGCAAGAACCAGGCAGCCTCAGGGTTGAGGGACTGGTTGTAGGGATATATCTCCATAGGTTGGGAGTAGTCATAATTAATGGTAAAGTTAGATGACCAGCCCCTTAGGGACACAGCCAAAGCAAGAGAACCTTGGGTCTTGACTCACAGTGTTTTCATCCCAGGTTCTACCATCATATTGGGAGCTACCAAGTCCAGTTCCTTCATGCCCCAGTCTCTGAGTTTCTTGTTGTCTTCAACTCATTGAATGTCACCCATTCCCAGGGATCATCTCATCATTTGAAACTGTTCCACCTCTGCAATCTTAATCTCTCTGCACCTCCTATGCATTTGATCTCCCTCACCTCCACTATAGTTTTTCTAGTTTTTCTCCTTGCTCTGAATCAACTCTTGTTCCTATCCAATCTGGATCTGGTGATGTTTCACTTCAGCTGTTCACCATTCACAATCTGGCCCCTTAGTCTCCCACTCCAACCTTAGAACATGGTAAACGCCTGCCTTCTCTAGTCCTGGATGATGGGGGGATCCCTTCATGAATTGACATAAATCCAAATCCGTGGTCCACAGCCCCAAGTGAGCCCACAGCAGTGCCCCGTCACTCCAGTTACCCACACAGCTTTTTCCAAGCTCTCACACAATCCTCTAACTTTCTACACCTCAGCCTCCCCACTCATTCCCAGCAGTCAACCTAGACTCCTTCACGGAGAAAAGCAAACTTGTCAGGAGGAAATTCCTTCACCCTGCTCACGAAGTTCCAGACTTATCTGCATCCATGCCCATCTATGCCTCCGGCCCCATCATATTGTGAGATAGGTGTCCCTCTCCAAGCTAGCCACTCCACTTCACTTCCCCCACCACCCACCCATCCAGTACCTCGCTCTGTTGCTCATGCTCATTTCCTCTGTGTTGGTTTCCTAGGGCTGCCATAACAAAATGCCACAAAGTGGGTAACTTAAAAGAACAGAAATTTATTTTTTTCACCATTCTCAAGGTTAGAAGTCCAAATTCAGGGAATCCGTAGAGCTATGCTATGTCAGCGCTAGGGGAAGATCCTTCCTTGTCTCTTTCTGCTTCTGGTGGCCCTGGACATTTCTTGGCGTTTCTTTGGTTGTAGACAGATCCTCATGCAATGTCTTCCCCCTGTGTGTCTGTCCTCTTATAAGAAACTGCTCAGAAGGGATTAGAATTAGGACCCACCCTACTCTAGTATGACCTCCTTTAACTTAACTGATAAAACATCTACAAAGAAAAACCGTATTTCTCCAAACAAGGTCACATTCACTGGTACAGGAATTAGGACTTCAACATATCTTTTTTGGAGGACACAATTCAATCCATAAAACCATCTTTCTCTTCTATCTTCATTGTCTGCATCTCTCCTAGGTCCTTCCACTCTAACCCAGTTAAAAAACAAAATACTTTGACTTTACAACCATCTCTCTCTCCTATGCTTCTCAGCCACTTCTTTACCTCCTGCTGAGTCCTCAGTCCACTACAATGTAGCTTCGGTCCCTACTTCTCCATTGGCGCATCTCACACCAGCATCTCCAATGATTCTTACAAATCCAGCAGAAGCCTTTCAGTTCCTATTTTACCTCTCAGCAGCATTTGACATAACCAATCACACTCCTCCTTTTGAAACATTCCTCCCTTGCATTCCATGACCCCACACTCTTCCACCTACCATTGTGTTCTTTCTTTCTCAGTCTTTGTGAGATTTTCTTCCTCACCTCACCCTGGAAATGCTGATGTGGCCCAAAATTCTGCCCTGGTCTCTTTTCTTACTTACACCATTTCTGAGTGACCTTATTGATCACTGTGACTGATCCTTCCATCTCTATGTCGATGACTTCACAAGTACAGGTGATCCCTAGTCAGTGGCCTGTCTAGGGTATTTCACTGGCCCTGGGTGTGTGGCGCTGCTGAGCAGTTTGGAGCAGTTTGGTACAGCCATCGGCATATCTATGGAAAATGGCACCTATGGCAAGCGCCGAATTTGCACCCTTGTCCCAACAGCTGACACCCATCTTTCAGATAACTTTACCATAATATCAGCTCAAAAATACAAGTCAAGCTCATTAATTTTTTGACTAACACTTTACCATGCTAGAGGAAGGACATTGGGCCATACTGGGTTAATAGAAACGGTGTCTAGGACAGGTGCAATGCTTGCCATACCTTAGATACGCTTCTGTCCCTAGATCTTTCTCCTTAGTTTTATTTATTGTTTTAGGTCTGTCAATTTTGCTTCATGTGTTTTGAAGCTCTGTTCTTAGTGGATGAACACTTAAGATCGATATGTTTTCTTATGGAGTTAACCCCTTCATCGATATAAAATGTTGTTGTTTATCCCTGGTGATATTGTTCTGAAGTCTAGTTAGTATGATTAATATGGTCACTTCAGCTTTCTGTTCTTAGTGTTTGCATGGCATATCTTT
>NW_004443942.1:209092-241517 GCF_000243295.1 Trichechus manatus latirostris
CATACAAGTTATGTATTTAAAGTATATGATTCATTGGCTTTTAGTATATTCAGAGTTGTGCAACCACCACCATCAGTTGTGGAATATTTTAATCACCCCTAAAAAAAAAACTCCATACCCTAAATTAGCAGTCACTCCTGTCTTAATTATCTGATGCTGCTGTAACAGAAATACCACAAATGGGTGGTGTTAACAAGCAGACATTTATTTTCTCACAGTTTAGGAGGCTAGAAGTCTGAATTCAGGGTGCTGACTCTACGGGAAGGCTTTCTCTGTTGGCTCTGGAGGAAAGTCCCTGCCTCTTTTGAGCTTCTGCTCCTGTGCGATCTTCATGTGGTTTGGCATCTCCCCATCTCTGCTTATTCACTTGCTTGTTTAATCTCTTTTATATCTCAAAAGAGATTGATTTAAGACACACCCTACATTAATCTTGTTCCATTAACGTAACAAAGAAAACCCATTCCCAAATGGGATTATAACCACAGGTATAAAAAACCAAAACCAAACCTGCTGCCATTGAGTCAATTCCAACTCATAGCGACCCTGTAGAACAGAGCAGAACTGCCCCATAGGATTTCCAAGGAGCAACTGGTGGATTCAAACTGCTGACCTTTTAGTTAGCAGCCCAACACTTAACCACTGTGCCACCAGGATTCCAACCACAGGTATAGGGGTTAGGATTTACAACACATATTTCGAGGGACACAATTCAATCCACAGCACTTCCCTTTCCTTTCTTCCCCCGCCACCAACCAGCCGTAGACAACCACTGATACACTTTCTGTCTCTATACATTTGCCTGTTCTGAACATTTCACATAAATGAAATCATACAATCTGTTGTCTTTGTGAGTGCCTTCTTTCCTTAGCATGTTTCCAAGGTTCATCTGAAATGTGTCTCTTACAGACAGCATAGATTTTAATCTTGATTTTTTAATCCAGTCTGAAAATCTCTGCCTTTTAATTAAATTGCTTAATCCATTCTCATTGATGTTATTGATATGATAATATTACTGATATAATTATGGATTTATAGCTGCCATTTTACTTTTTGTGTTCTATATGTTTATTGTCTTTTTTGTTCCTCTGTTCCTCCTTTGCTGCTTGCTTTTGCATTGAGAGGATATTTTCCTATAACATTTTAATTCCTTTAATGATTTTTTCATCATGTATTTTGACTTATTTTCTTCTTGGTTGTTCTAGGGCTTACCGTATACATCTTAACTAATTAAAATCTATTTCAGATTTATACTAACTTAATTCCAGTGAGATATAGAAACATTTCTTTGTATAGCTCTATTTCCTTGTCCCCTTTTTGTGCTTATATATATATATATATGTATATATATGAGTCGACGCACAGCAATACATTGTTATAATTATCACTTTATATAATTTAATGTCTCTTAAAGAAGCTGAGAGAAGAGAGCAAATATATATATTTACAGAGTTTGCTGTATTAGCCTTGTTATTTACCATTTTTGGTTGTCCTCATTTGTTGCTGTGGGTTTGAGTTACTATCTGTTGTCATTTCTTTACTCCATTCCAGCTTTGCTCTCGCCCACCTCCTTTGTGCTGTTATTGTCAAATACATGCATTTATGTATTTTAGAGGCCCAACAATACAATTCTGTACATGTCATTTTTATACAATTGCTTTCTAAATCAGCCAGGAGAAGAAATATGTATTTATGCTGTATTTTATAATTGCATAATTACCTTTACTTGTGTTTTTTTCATGAGGATTTGAGTTATGATTTGGAGTCACTTGCTTTCACCCTGAAGAACTTCCTGTAATATTTCCTCTAGGGCAGGTTTGCTAGCAACAAATTCTCTCAGGTTCCCCCACCCCCACCCACCCCCACACACACTTTCTGGAAATGTATTTATTTTGTCTTCATTTGTAAAAGATAGTTTTGCTGGATATAAGATTTTTTGTTGACCTTTTTTCTTTGAGCATTTTCAATATGTCCCACTGCCTTTTGGCCTCTACTGTTTCTGACGACAAGTCAGCCATTATCCTTATTGAGGTTATTGTACTTGAAAAGTTTTTTTCTCATGCTCCTTTCAAAAATTTCTCTTTGTATTTCAGAATTTTTACTATGTGTTTAAGTGTGGACCTCTTTGTGTTTATCCTACTTGGGGTTTGTTGAGCATCTTAAATGTGTAGATTAATGTTTTTCTTCAAATTTGGAAAGCTTTCAGGCATTATTTCTTCAAATATTTTTTCTCTGTCCTTTGGGTAGTTCCATTACCCATATTCTCTAGGCAGTAATATGGGCAATTGTAAGGCTCACCTTGTTTGTTTTCTTCTCTCAGAGTTGACTTTCCTGCACTGCCTTTTGTCCAACATCTGAAAAATGTTGTTCCATATATTTCATCTCATTTTTAATTTTTTAAGCAGAGGTAAATATAGTTCCTGTTTCTCCTTTACGGGTAAAAGCAGAATTCTCTCCTTAGTATTAGGCTCACATATTTAACTACCTACCCTACATTCCTACCTGCATATTACAGATACTCCTCAAACTTGACAGGTTCGAACAGTCATCCTCCTTACCCCTTAACCTGTCCCTCCTCTTACTTTTCCCTCTCTCAGGTACTCCAGCCCCAGACCTTGGAGACCACCATGACCTCTTCCTCATCCATCTCTAATATCTAATTTAAATCCTCTAGCTTTATATTCTTGGTAATTCTCAAATATGTGCCTCTCTTTCTATATCTTTGGCTATCAGATCAGTTTGGGCCCTATCTGTTTTTAGTCTAAGTTACTAAAACAGTTTTCAAACTGCCTCTTTGCCTCCAGCCCTGTCTTGTTTTAATCTATTAACCACACTGAAGCCAGAGTTATTTTTCCAAACCACAAAGGTGATATCACCCCTGCTTAATGTTTTTTAGTGGCTTCAGTAAAGCTTTAGCATAAATCCCAGAATTCTTAGTGTAGACGAAGTCTCTTTCCTGTCTGATCCCTGTTATGATCTCCAGTATCCTTGTATCTCCTCTCTCTCTCCTCCATGCACCAAAAAAAAAAAAAAACAACAGAAAAAAAAAAGCCTGTTGCAGTCGAGTCGATTCTGACTCTTAGCGACTCTATAGAACAGAGTAGAATTGCCCCATAGGGTTTCCAAGGAGCAGCTGGTGGATTTGAACTGCCGACCTTTCAGTCAGCAGCCATAGCTCTTAACTACTGTGCCACCAGGGCTCCCCTAAACTCACCTGTTCCCTTCTGTTTCTAGGTTTCATCTATGGCTCCTTGTATATGTAGCACTTTTCCCTGTCTTTGCCTCATAGATTTCTCATCATCCTTTAGGATTTGATGTTACCGCCTCCAGGAAGCCTATTCAAATGTCCTCAGTCACACACAGTGATAAACTCTATCACAAGTCTCAGTAAAAATTACTGCAATCATGGATTATATCTGAATCTACCACTGGTCTGTGACTTCTCTGAGAGTAACTCCATATCTTACTTGGCTCTGTACCCTTAGCAGAAGACCATACGCGAAGTAGCTGCAAAGTATAAGTGCACTGAATGAATGAAAGCTAGGTATGGAGGCATACCTGGTGGAAACAACAAGACCTAAGGTCAGCTGACCTCCAGTGGCCTGGGTGTCCCCAGGGCCATCAGGCCCAGAGCAGAATGCTTAGTGGAGCAGGGCCTCCCACCCAAAGCTGGGCAATGCTGGGCCTGAGGGGTTATGCTTCCTTCCTTCCCTACTGCACAGGGGCTAAACTTACGTGAGCCTTTCTGTTGCTGCATTTCCACCTTCTACTTCTGAGGGAGACCAGCTGTATCATCCAGTCCTGCCAGAAGCCTGAGCCTAGGGCGGGCCCTTGGGGTGGCTGGGCTTTAGGCTTCTCAGCAGAGCTATGTCTTGCATGTGAGTCAGAAACTGTGCTACAGGGGACCTGGCATGTCACAGGGAATTCTTACTGAAATAAGGTTTTAAAAGAAGGCATGATGAAGGGCTTTGATGACTGGGACCTATAAGGCAGTTCTGCTCTGTCATATGGGGTCACTATGCATCAAAAGTGACTTGAAAACACCCAACAACAACAACCCAAGTGGGACTTTCCTAACCCGTGTCCAGTAGAGAGAGCTGAGGCTTCAGCAGTTCACATCTTGTAGTTTGTAGTACTAGGATTTTAGGACTTGACGGGTGCCATCTTGAAGCCCATCCTAAACTAACTAAATCAGAATCTCTGGCAAGGATCCAAAAATCTGAATTTTTAAATAGCTCCCCAAGTGATTCTGGTGTCCAGACAGATTTGGAAACCACTGGCCCAGGCTTAGGAAAGAGGCAGTGTCACTCCTCAAGAAAAGAAGTGGATGGCCTCTTGCCCAGGCCAACTTCACACCTTTTAGAATCATGGTGGCCATCATGTAGTGTGAATATATGTTGTAAAATAGCATTAAGAAAATTTTAAACAACTTAGGTTCATTGCAGTAATTTTGAAATATACAAAACAATCTAAGGAAGAAAAATAGAATTACCTATAATCCCAACACCCAGCATTAACTCCTCTTGATATTTTAATTTATTCCATTTTTTAGCTTTTTATTGATGTATAACATACAGAAAAGTGCACCAATTACAAGTGCACAGCCCAATGAATTTTCACAACTGATCACAGCCATGTTAACAACACCCAGACCAAGAAACAGAATCTCCCCTTAAGCCCCTTTTGGTAACTCCTCCACCCTTTCCCCAGAAACAGTTATTCTGACTTCTAACATCATAGATTAATTTTGCCTGTGTTTGACATTTATGTAAATGGAATCATTTATACTACTCTTTGAGTCTGGCTTCTTTTGCTCAATATTATGTTTGTGAGACTCATCTATGTTATATATATATATGTAGTTATAGATCATTTATTCTTGTTGCTGTGTAGTATTCCATTGTGTGACTATACTACAATTTATCCAGTCTACTGCTGATGGGCGTCTGGGAAGCTTACAGTATTTGGCAGTTATGAATAGTACTGCTATGAGCATTCTCGTACATGTCTTTTGGTGCACATGTGCATGCATTTCTGTGGGATAGGTTTCTACCAGTGGAATTGCTGAGTCATATGTTCAGCTTTAGTAGATGCTGACGGTTTTTCAAGTGGTTCTACCAGTACACTTTCACCAGTGGTATATGAGATTTCTAGTTGCTCTACATCCTCACTAGCACTTGGTGTCTTCTGTCTTTTCATTTTAACCAATCTGGTAAGTGTATAGTGTATGACATTGTGGTTTTACCTTGCATTTCCCTAGTGAATAATGAAGTTGAGCATCTTTTTGTAGATACATTTCTTTTTAATCTTGTACTTATGCACCCACTCCTGGTAACCCTTACTCCATTAAAAAAAAAAAAAATAGGGCAAAAAGCTGTTACCATAATGAAAAAAACATCCTGGGTAAAGTACTAGATTATTTTTCCCTTTAGGGAAGTCTCTCATCATAAAAATAAGTTCTGTATAACTATATAAGACTTTAAAGAAAACACGTGTCCTGCTGTTGTTCCATCTTTTTTCCCTATGCTTTCCCTAAGCTCTTAATTTGTATTAAGTGTTCCCCAACTCTTGTATCTTTTTTGGGACACATTTTAATGAGGCATTGCATGGATATTCTCCAAAGAAAAGCCACTATAATGAAGTAAAAGCTCAAACTCTGGATGAGGAAGGAAGCCTTTGGTAGTGAATGCCCAGAACTGGTTATTGTTGTATGTTCCACTGGGAACACAGGGAGGCCAGGGACTAAAGCTGTGAGCACTGCAGAGTAGATCCTGAAGATAAAGCTGTTTTTGTTTGCGGTTGTGTTGTTATTGTTCTTTGTTAATGCAGAAAATGGTTTATTAATTGAGAAAATTTGTTTTAAATTTTTCTTAGATGCTATCTGAAAAAATTTGTAGTGTGACTTTGTTAACAAGTGACAATTATATGTTTGTGTGTTCATATATATTTTTAATGAAGTTGTATAAACTGTTTTGTAATCTAAATTTTCCATGTAACATTTCCCATATTATTAAATATTGTTAGATATTAATTTAATGGTTATACAATAATTCTTCTTATGGACTTATTGAAATTATTTAAACAGTCCCCTCTTTTGATTATTTTGATAATTTCTGAATTCTCAGTGATGGACACTTTTTTGCATACATCTCCATTCTCAAATGATTACTCTCTTAGAATAGCTTTAGAGAAGTGAAATTAATGGCTGATCATTCTTTGATGCATTCATATTACCTCATTTCCTTCCTGAAAGATTATATCAATCTACACTCTCTCCAGCAATATATGAAATACTTCCCTCACTGCATATTTGCCAACTTTGCATTCACTTCCATTACATGTCTCTTGCCATTTTTACCTAGTAAAATCTTTCTGGCTTCTAGATTTGGGAAAATGCTTTGAAAGCCTTCTCTACTCTCTGCACATGATTAGAGAAATATTCTGTAATATTTTCTAACCTATACTTTTATTGTTTTCCTTTTTTTATAATAAATCTTTAATCCATCTGTTACTTATTTTTGTATATGATGTGAGGTAAGGATTTAACTTTTTCCCCAAAATGGATATCACGTTGATCACTAGACTATTAAATAATCCAACATTTCTTTAATGGTTTGAAAACCATCTTTATCATAAACCAATTTTCTGTGTATACATGGGACTGTTTCCACATTTGATTGGCCCATTTGGTCATTTTTGCACCCCTACTGCTGTTCTCACAGTTCTAGTTATTGCAGTTTCATAGTACAGGTTGATAGTTGGTATGGTAAGTGCCTCCTCATTCTTACTCCTTTTCAAAATTTTCTTGGCTGCCTTGAAAAATTGACGTATTTTTTCAAATGAATTTTGGAATAAATTTGTCAAGTTAAAAAAATCCTATTCCCTTGTGATTAGAATGGCATTAAACCTATAAATTAATTTAACAAATTACAGTACCATATAGGAACATAATAGGCGTCTCTTTTTATCAAGGGTATTTGTGTAGGTAAAGATTTGTAGTTGGTTTTATTAGGGTTTTAGTTTGTTTTCATGTACGTTTGAGACATTTACTGTGAACTTTTCCATGATATGTTGTATTTTCTATTGCTTTTGTTAGTAGGACCTGTTCATTGTATTTTTAATTGGATGTTTCTGATATGTAAGAAAACCACGTATTTATGGATATTTATTTTGTGTTAATCAACTTCACTGACCCATTTATTAGTTCTAAAAGTTTTTCAGTTAATTTTCTTGGATTTTGATAGGTGGGCAGTCATTATATGCAAATAATGATATGTTTTAATCAGAAATGAGTGCTGGATTTTATCAAAGGCATTTTTGGTATCTACTAAAATACAGATGACATTTATCACTAGACTTATTAATATGATCTGTTATATAAATAGAATTACTAGTATTAAACCATCTTTCCATTTGTAGGATAAGCTGTCTTTGGTACATGTTATACCATTCTTTTGATTTACTTCTGGATTTGATTTACTTGTATTTTTTAGGGTTTTGCATATCTGTCTAAACAGTGAGGCTGTTATGTAAGGGGTTTTAGGGGAGTGAGATTTTTGTATTTCAGAGTTTGATTAATTTTGCAAGATTAGCTGGTTGCATTCTATCTTTTCTATGCGTTATTGTGTGATTCCTCTAGCATAATAACTGTTTTCTGAAAGTTTGAAAAAGCTCATCTGAAAATTCATCTAGATCTGGCACCCTTCTTGTCTGGAGCTGTTTGACAATATTTTCAGTTTCTCCCGTGGTTGTTAATCTAATCAAGTGTTCCACTTTTTTTAATTTTAATTTTAGAGATTTGTTTTCATAGGAAATGGTCCATTTTGTTGAGATTTTTAGATTTACCAATCCAGAAATATAGTGATATTTAGATAACGTTTACAGAGTCTTCTTTCTCTGTGATTATACATCCTTTTCTCAAGGGTCTGACTGCTTTATAATCTTCTGACATTCCACATGCCTCTCCCTGGGCCTGGGCAGAAGCAAGGGCCAGGGTGTATGTGTGTGTGTGTGTGTGTGTGTGTGTGTGTGTGTGTGTACCTGAGGGATAGGGAGTGGCTGTAGGGCATAACAACCCCATCCCTGCAAATGGGAGGCATATGTATGTGTCTGCAGACATGTCCTAACATGCGTGTCTTATGTGTGTCCCAGCTTGTGAGTCTGTGCTAGCATATATACACTTGCATGTATGTCCAGGTGTAGGGTATGTGTCTCTCTATACATGTCCCAGCAAGCATGTATGGTCTGTGCAGCTATGTAGATTTCCTCTTTGTATGAACTTTGTGTGACCATTTCCTCTTTGTGTGAACTGCATCTGTTGCGCCTATGTAGATGCATATGCATGGCTGGGTGTGTCTGTGTAAGTGGCACAGGGAGCATGCCTTGTGTACATCTGGCTGAGGGTAGTCATTGGGCAGTGTCCCAAAGAGGCTTGGTACTTATGTGGCTTATTCTCCGTCATTTCAAACAAGCTCTCAAAAGGCCAGGGAGTGAAGAGGAGGTGAGTTTAGACAATGTGGACTGTGGGAAGGAAGGGGGCTCCTCCTGCTGATCATGGAGAAGTTGGCCTGGCCTAGAGTTGGTGTGTCAGAGCTAAAAGGGTCAGGGTGTAGGTCTAACACTCTTGCTGAGCCCATGGGGTCACTGAGGTGCAGAAGGTTAGGACTTGCCCTGGGTCACACAGTAAGTCATGACCTTGTCAAGTCTGGAGCCTAGACCTAAATGTCCAGTCTGGTGTCCACTGGACACCCCCTAAGCTAGAGAGAAAAGATAAAGTCTTGTTGTAATACATCAGTCGGGGAAGCTGACTGCTGTCGCTATGGAAATCTGAAGGCAACATCTTCTGAGAAGACCAGGATACAGAGCCCAGAGAGAACAGGCTGCATTCAGGTGGGGCCTGTGTGGGATGGCCAGTCTAGGGCTAGACCAGTGGCAACTTTCTGTGCCCAGGCTGTGACAGTTCTCTGGGCTGGTGTATGTGTGTGTGTGTGTGTGTGTGTGTGTGTGTGAGAGAGAGAGAGAGAGAGAGAGGAGGAGGAGGAGGAGGAGGAGGAGGAGGAGCACGCCTCACCATCCTACAAGGCCTCATCCATCACTCTGGATTGCTAGGTGGTGCTATAACAGGTGTGAAGTGCTCACTGACGTAGTAGTTTCCTAGTGTCCTTCAGAGTCCAGTCTGCGACTGCTCTTCGAGGGGGCTGGAACCACCTAGACAGACATGCTGACTGCACTTACACATCTGCCATCATGGGCCCCAGAGCCTAGCCAGCATCTGCTGGACACTAGCTCCTCCTTCCTCAGATGATAAGCAGGACCTAGAAGTCCCACCCAGGCCACCAGACACTGGGGATGGGAGGGGTGAAGTGTGGTCCTGAGAGTTCCCCGGGACTCATCTCTGCTGCTGATGGGCTGGGGCAGCAAAGGACAGTGCGAGAGTACAGGCAGGATAGTCAGGGGGACTGACAGGGCCCCATACTCAGGCGAAGCTGAGGGTTGATACAGCCAGGGACAGGGTGGTGCCTCTGCCATGGCCTCAGCCTAACAAAACACAGGAAGGGGACACCCCCAGAGTCCCGAAGGCATCTGTGAAGCTTGCAGCTGGGAGCCTTGACTTGCCTGTTTGCCTTCCCACCAGCCCCTCCCCTTTAGGTCTACTCTCTCTGGTTGTGGCAGGTGCTTCGGGCATCTGGTGGGGCACCTTTGTCTGGGGTTGGGGTGGGTTTCTGGAGCCATCTGTGGTGCCTGTGACTGGGTCTGAAGGAAACAAGGGTGTTTAGCCCTTGTCTCATCCCTTCCCAACCCTCTCCTGTCCTCTGCAGTCCTCCCTATGCCTCAGGCCAGGCTCTAACCTCCAAGGAGGCAAACTGTCACCCCAGAGGAGCTCACCCCAGCTTTCCTGCCTCATGCTGCCAGGATCCCCCTCACTGCACCTTAGTATAGGGAGGATCTACTGTCTTGGGATATGGTGTGATGTGGGAGTGCTTTGAGTGTATGGTCTTTGTGTATTGAGGCTGGCATACACACTTTGTGTATGTGAACGACTCTATGTGTGAGTGAGTGGAGAGAAAGATAGATAGGTGATGGATATGTTTGTGTGCGAGGAGCCCTGGTGGTCCAGTGGTTAAGCGCTTGGCTGCTAATGGAAAGGTTGGTGGTTCAAACCCACCGGCCACTCTGCGGGAGAAAGATGTGGCAGTCTGCGTCTGTAAAGATTTACAGCCTTGGAAACCCTATGGGACTATTCTACTCTGTCCTATGGGGTTGCTGTGAGTCAGAATCAACTTGATGGCAATGGGTTTGGTTTTTTGGAATGTATGTGTGCATGGTGTGCAGGTATGTGCTGGAGAGGGGAGGAGATGTGTGTGGTGTGTCTGGAGTGGTGGGTATGTGCATAGTGGGTAGGATGGAATATTCATTTACGTGCGAAATGACTGATGTGGGAGTAGTCGGCAGGGGATTGAGTGTATGAAGTATGTGAAAGAGTTCTGGGTGCATATGCATGTGTATTTGTGGTGTGTGTACGTGGATAAGGGTCCGTATGAGATATAGTGAAAGCCAAATTTGTCCCGAGCATCTAAGGTGATGTGTGGGAGGTAGATGTCTACTTGTAAACTTGTATGTGCATGGCATGTGAGGGGGCTGTGTGAGGGTGGATATGTGAATATATGCAGTATGGTTTGGAAGGGTGAGGGGTACGTGTACAAAATATGTGCATGATGTGCCTAAGGTAATGTGTGTGTGTGTGGTGATGGAAATGAACTAGAGTATGAGTGTGCATAGGTGTGTGGGGAAGTGATAAGTGTGTATGTATCCTCCCTACACCTCAGGAGTTGGATGTTATTATCCCCCTCAAAGTTGGGGACTCTAAGGCTCACATAGTGGAAACAAGCCACCTAGGTCACATGGTAGGGTCTGTCAGACTCTTATGATCCCATTTCTAGCAGCTTGAAGCCTAGACTCTACTGGGTTGAGGGAAGGGAGTTGGCCCATCTGGTGGCTTCTTGGGTCATGGCAGGTCATGTTCAGTTCTTTAGGGGTATTGTGCTAGAGCTGGTTTGAATTGGCTTATGAGAATCGATTATTAAATTTTTAGGAATTTTGTAAGTGAGTTGTTAAACATAGCCGTTATTAAGAATTTAATTGTAAAGTTGAACAAATTATATTAAAAAGAAAGGCAATAAATACTCAACACTCACCATTTCCCAGTTCGTTTTATGACGTTTCACTACATCTGTGCTTGTGAGGTTATTTATGTCTAGCATGTCTGCTTGATGGAAATACTGTCTAATGATGTGCTGCTGTGCATTTCTCCCAACTCTACGTTCTGTTGCATCACAAAATTGACCATGGAGGGAGTATCTGCACCGTGAATGTCAGCAAATGCTATAAGTTAAGACTTGATTTATTGTTTTGTTGATTGTCTACACTTAAGAAAGTGATGGAAAACATGTTAATAATACAGATTAAATTAAAAAGTTTATCATGTCTATAGTTGCTACATTGTGAATAGCACAAAACACTGATAAAATATTATTCCAGCATCCAACAATTATTAACCAGTTCATCCAAGAAGTCATTCAAGTCACTGACAAACAAGTGAAGTTCTGACATGTCTTCCTTGTTCTACTTTCATTTTACTTGTTAACTTAAATGAAAATATCAACCAATATTCAAGTCAGAACTACACTCATTTTTCAGTTGTGACCAGAGGTTAGTTACAGAGAAAGAATTCAGCAAAAATCCGTGAAAGACCCAAAACGAAAACCATTCCCAAGGCCAACTCTTCAGATAAAGATGAGACTGGACTATGGGACATAAAATGATACTCGTGAAGAGTGTGCTTCTTAGCTCAAGTAGATACATAAGACTAAATGGGCAGCTCCTGTTCGGAGGCGAGATGAGAAGGCAGAGAGGGTCAGGAGCTGGTTGAATGGACACAGGAAATCCAGGGTGGAAAGGAGGAGTGTGCTGTCACAGTATAGGGAGAGCAACTAGGGTCACATAACAATGTATGTATAAATTTTTGTGTGAGAGACTAGCTTGAATTGTAAACTTTCACTTAAAGCACGCACACACACACACACACACACACACACACACAAATCCGTGAAAGAATTCTATGAGAATCAATGGGCTATATGGAATGTATAATAATGAACTTTAGGTATTTTATTATTATTTATAAATTGTGTGCTATACATCCTTTATGGAAGTAAAATTTATAATGAACTTATGTCTGTATATATGCAAACATTTTTTGGAGAGCTGTTTGTTGAACATTTACCAGTGCACCACTGTTTAAAGCCGGCCTTCAGCACTCAGTAGGGCCTTCATCCCCCAGACCCCTGCCATGCCTCCTTTATTGTACATGGTGAGGTGAAGAGGGGCAGGTACAATCTGCACAGACCCTGGGAGCAGCTTCTCAGGTTTCCAGACAAGCTGTGGCTTGTCACTAGATGAGCTGTGACCTCCTCTCAGTCATGAGCATTCAGGCCCACCTGGAGATCCCATTAGTTTAGCACTCACTAACTAAGCACCTTCTCTGTGCTGGGCACTGGGGGATAACAGGTAGGGAGAAGACATGGCCACTACCTTGTTCTACTTTCATTTTGTCTGTTAACTTAAATGAAAATATCAACCAAAATTCAAGCTGGAACTACACTAATTTCTCAGTTATAACCAGAGGTTAGTTACAGAGAAAGAACTGCATAGAGCTCATGGCCCAGAGGAGGAGACACAGTCACAGTCAGTCACACTCTGAAGAGCATGGGGGTTGTAGGGTCAGAAAGGAGACAACGGGCCTAGATGGAGAAGGAGGGATGCAGGGACAAGAGTAGATGGCCTGATAGAGGTGTTCTTCCTGAGCAGTGCTTCTCAATGCTGAGTGTGCAGCACCAATGGAATCTCTGTTAAAAATGCAGAGCTTCTCTTGTAGGTCTGGGCAGGGCTGTGCCCAGGAGTCTGCAGTGTGCTAGGGGATCTTGAGGCCAGTGACCCTCAGGCCACACTTGGAAAAACATTGATCTGGGGAGAGAAGAAGGTGTGTGCAGAGGTGGAGATGAGAAAGATGAGGTTGAGTTGGGCGATCTATAAGGAGACTAGGGTGTGTTTGGAGCAAAGTGGAGGTGGGCCAGCCTGGAGGATAGGGGGCAGAGAGACGCAGGAGACAGAGGTCGGGCTGATTGTGCACCCTCACAACCTTCCTGAAGGGGGTTGGATTCTGTCCTGTGGAACAAGGACATTGTCAGCAGTCTGTATGCTCAGATTTGACCTTTGAAAGTGTGACGTTCTTGGAAGGGGTAGAACTGGAGGTAGGGAGACTGGTAGGAACTGGAGATGTGAGACCTAGACCGAGGCAGAGGGAGTAGGGAAGAAGAGGAGGGGGCTGATGGCAGGCTTCGGAGGTCCATACACAGGGCTAGATGAAGGAGAGAGGGGCTAGGGTGGCATCTGGGTCCTAGGGTGGTGAATGAGTGGACAGCAGGGCCATTCATGTAGCCAGAGAATACAGGTCTGGGATGAGATAAGTTCACTCTTGGACCTGGAGAGGTAGAGGTGCCCCTTCAGGGGCCTAGAAGATTCGGGGCTCAGGGGAACCATCAGGAAGTAGATTTGAGATTCCCTAAGGACAGGTGGGGGAAAGCCATGGGAGTGGAGAGGTCACCCAAGGAGAACACAGAGAATGAGAAGAGTCTCGGAGTAAGCATCTGGACCCTGTTCTAAAGAGCCAGGACCTCAGGCTCATTTCTGGAAGGGGTGGCCCAGATGCCAGGTGCCTCCATGCCGGGGAGCCAGAAGGTGGGTGGGAGAAGGTTGTAGTTCAGAACCATGGGGGTGGTGGCTGCCTTTGGCTAGGAGCTGGAGGTCACAGTGGTTAGGAGTCCTGGGGCCTCAGTTTTAGGTCCAATCCTGGCTCTTCTGCCAACTTGCTGTGTGACCTTTGACAAATCTCTCCCCACCCTGGGCCTCAGCTGCTTCATCTGAAAACGAGAAGGTTGGCCCAGACCAGTGGTTTTCAGATGGCATTTGGAGCCCCAGAGTCACAAGAAGTGTTTCCAGGGAAGCACTGAGGGGAGGAAGAGGCTGAGGGGGTGGAACTCCAGCCCCCACCCCACCCCAGCTTCATCCAGAGCCACTTGCTCTTATGTTGTATATATTGGCCTCCCCATGAAGAAATGTGCTACCAGCTGAAAACCACAGGGCTGGACGATCCCTTACAGTGTCTTACATATTTGGAGGTCTGTGAATCTTTTGTCAAAATAGACACTGATGGAGACCAAAAAGTAATAAGGCAACATAGGAAAACTAAATATCCCCGTTACAGATACTGTGTGAACCTGAGTGCCCATTTCCCTCATAGAATGGTCACAGATGTGCCCATGGCTACACAGACTCAGCTCTTCCATAGTTGTGAGTGATTTCAGCAGTTGATGCATCTCTACCTGCTCCTTCCTCCTGGTTGGTGGGACACCAGCCTCAGCCGTCCGCATGCCCTGGAACGGGGCCCCTTTGCTCCCAGGGACAAACTCAGTGTAGAATTGCCTCTGAAGCTGCCTCTACAAAGGCAAAGCCAGGGATTGTCTAAACAGGATGCAGAACCCTTGGGTTCTTCCCAAAACCTGGCATCAGTGAGATGCCGACTGTGTGTTGGAGGACTCGGCGGGGTAGCGCCTTGGCTTCCCTCCGCCCCAGGGCTTCCCTGAACCCTCCCTGACAGCTGGGCACTGTCAGTAAATGGGAGTAAACTGAAGTTGAGGCTGGGTTTAGACATGTGTGTGTGTGTGTGCACGTGTGTGTGTGTGTGTGCCCATGCAGGCCCCTAGATGGGAGCAGTAGTGCCCTTCCAGAGCTCCACAGGAAGATCAAAGATCCTTCAAGTCGGTGCATTTCAGATCCCAGAGAGCCAGTGCCTGCTTCCCTTCCCCAGGGCAGGGCCTCTGAGTCAGGGAGGAAGGACACCTGCCCACATCCCTTGCTCTGGGATTCTGTGGAAAGGGAGCAGGACTAGAGCAGTCAACTCAGAGATGCTGGAGACCATGCTTGTTTGCCCTGTGCCCCTTCAGCCCATGCTCATTCCCAGCAGATGCCGCGCCCTCCCATTGCTAGGAAGGTTGCTACCCTGTAAGATCTATACCTCCTCAGGGAGCCAAATCTGTCAAATCATGCCACACCGGGCCTCAGGATTCCAGACTCCAAGATGGTGCTTTCGGGGGGCTCCAGGGACCCCTCAGGAACACTTTGGAGCAGAAGTGGCTTCCTCCCTTATAACCTTGTCAACACCCCAGATGGAGTTCAGAAAGGTCCTCCAAGGCCCTGGGCAGGATGCCTTGGAGTCTCTGTGTTCCTTCTCCCCATGCTCTCTGGGCTCCCCAGGACCCTGGAGGCCACCTTCACTTGGCAGGGTTGTTGGATGGGGAGCAGGTGTGACGATTCTCGGTGTTTCCTGACAACAGGCTGGGGGACTCAAGCGCCAATGTGAAGCTGAAGAGTGTCGTGGAGACAGGGGTCGGTGAGACCAAGTCTGCCCAGGCCACGCCCGTGGCCGGGCTATGGCCCTGGGCCTGGGGAGGGTCGCTGTTTGAGAGGAGGATGCAACTTTATAAAATGACTCCGTAAGTATGGCCTGGGCAGGCAGGGCCGCAGGCCCTACTGCCCCACCTGGGATGGCGGGCGTGGGCCAGGAAGTGACCCTGTAGCAGGCAGTGGGGAAACCCAGAGAGCTGGGAGGCTGCAGTTAACAGGAAAACCCAAATCCTTGGGCTGAGGCAGAGACCGGCGTTTGGCCTCTGGGGAACTAGGGAGCCCAGGTGCCCTTGGGGGCCTATGGAGGGCCCTGCGATGTTCTGGGCCCCTGGGCTGGGGCCTTCCCTGGAGGGACCTTTGTGTGTATACATGCGAAGGGGTGTGGTCTCGGCCCCAACTGCTGACTGCAAGCTGGCATTTGGCCCCAACATCTGAATTCAGGAGCCCAGGAAGACAGATCCAGTGGCTTCTTTCTTAGCATGAAATGCTCTAAAACAGTGGTTTGCAAATATGAGAATCAAATCACCTGGGAGGGTTTAAAAAATACACATACTTCCAGGCCCCACCCCAGAGAGTCCAGGTGATTCTCATGGACAGCTGCAGCTAGGTGAGGAAACCATTGCCCTAGTGGGGCGCCCACCCTGGGCCAGTCCCACTGTAGGCATTGTAGACGCCCAGGCCTCCGCCTGCAGTGCCACCACAAGACACTCATCCCTTTGGCCATTGAAGATGTGTTGTCATCCAGAATCTCATATAAGGAAGAGACCCCACATGTTCTTCAACAACCTCTTACTGGGTCACGGAAAAGAGAGGATGATGCACAGAGTGGGCCATTGAGGGGGAAAGACTCCGGAAGGAGAGGGATGGAGGTCAAAGACAAAGGATCCCTGAATCACAGTGTTTGGGGCCCCATACTGATGCCTGTGGCCCTCTGAGGTCTCAGAGCTCAGGCACCCAGGTCTATACTAGCCCCTACCCAGTTACTTGAATTAGCCTGGCTTCTTTTGCATGGAGACAAGGAGAGAGAGATTAGATGTTAGAGAGGAGAGATTAGATGTTAGAGAGGACTTCCTGGTTTATGGCCTGGAAGATGAGGGTACCCAAGGATAGTTATGAAATCTCCTTGATGGAATACTGTATTCCTTTTAAAAATTTTAAATCCTTTTTTAAAAAAAGGGAATCCAGTCAATCTAAAATGACCTTTAACACCCTGAAAATTAACACAAAGGTTCTAGTAACAGACTGTACTTTTACATGTTGAAGCTAGAGTCAGAGGTGATCTGATTCCTTCCCTTCTGGCCGGCCCAGGTACATGCATTCATTTCACCCGAGTCTGCACACGTCCCTGCTTCCTGGTGGCAGAGCATCCCGGCACACGACCCAATTTACTTTGTCAGTCCCCAGGCGCTGAACCTTTGGGTTCTTTCCAATTTCTTGCTATTATAAATATCACTGCTATGAATATCTTTGTACAAATTACCTTCTTAGTATTTTACTGGGAAGCATTCCCCAAGTGGAATTACTAGGTCAAAGAGCATGAACAATTGTATAGTTCTGTCACATATTACTAGATGGTTCTCCAGAAATATTGAACACATTTACCACGGCACCAATTGTGTATGGCAGCCCCCACAGCCCTCCAATATTAACGATTATCATTGTATTTTGTGGCTGTTTTCTTCCGCATTTTGCCATATTGGTCAGGAGTGGTGCTGTATGTGGTTTTAAATGTGCATGACCATTACCATAATGATGGGTGAAGTTGGGCATTTTCTTAAGGACCTCAAGAACCTGATAGGCATCATTTGTCCTGTAGGAATTATGGTGCAATCCATCCTGAGTCAAAGAGCTGGACCAGGGCTGGGAAACCAATATAGTTTTGGCTTTCTAGACTTACTCAGTCCTCGGTTTCCAGCAGTAGGTCACCAAGCACACAAGGGACACAGTTCCTGATGGTCTGAGGCTGAGTGATAAGTGTGATTTGAAAACAGTATCACTTGTCTCAGGTTGAAGACTGAGGTGAAGGGAAGAGGGAAAGCTGGTAGCCCCATGATCATCCCTGGCCTGCCAGGCTCTGCTTGAGATCTGCTGGTGGACTGGCCTTCTGGGTGCATTACCATGTTGCACTTGTAGCTGTGGCCATGAGGATAAACCAGATTTGGGGCTTCCTAGTACAAATGCCTGCTGTCTTCATCCTAATGGTCATTGGTGAGCTGTACCAGGAGTTTATCCAGTGTCTGTCAAATCAAGGCTCGGGCAGTGTTCAGAGAGGCCGGCCTGGGTAAGGCCAGTAATGTTTGCTGAGGTCTGGGCCCTTTTGTCTTGGCTGAGGTGTATAAGAATGGGGATTTTTGGTCAAGGAGAGTGTTAGAGAACATTGTCCTAAGCAGGGTTTAAGACTATGGCCTGTGAGTAATGTCAGGGCAGCTGAACAATGATATCAGGGACTCATGACAGAGACAGTGAGGCTCAGGGACCTGAAACTCAGTGGTAGAAGCTGGGTGCCATGGCTGTTGCAGGCAGAGCTGTGAGGCATCCTGGGATCTGAGAACAGACAGGCCAGATGAGGGAGGGGAGTAAGTCAGGGCAAACATGGCTGGATGGGGCCAGGGGAATTGGCACAGGGTGTGAGGGCAGCAGCCTAAATCATGGTGCAAAGGACTCAGCAAACTTGAGAACAAAATAGATAGATGTGGACATTGAGCCTGCTCACTGATATCCCTGCGTACCTGTCTCTTCATATTAGGCCCCCTCTGAGGACCGCCTGTGCCTTCCTCCCTCAAAAGGTGGACCGTGTCATTTCCCCAACATCGTCAAGCCCCTGCAATTCCCCATTGCTAAGATATTCAGGACCAAACACCCAGCCTGGCCCTGTTCCAGAATGACTTCCCCGGCCCCAGATAACCTCTCCAGACCCCCCTTCCCTGCACTCATTCCCTGCTTGCCATACTACCCTGCCCAACACTTTCCTGCGTCCTGTGGCCCTCTCACCCCAACTACCTTTATTAAAATCTGTGTCCTTTAATCCCCAGCCTAAAATGCCACCTGTGCTGCAAAGCCCTGCCTGATCCCTCAGCCAGAATCCATTGCTCTTTCCCCTGCGTCCCCATGGCTCTGCACCTTCCCTTCTGGCTGGGCCAACTTCATTCCACCTGGGGTCATCGACTGTTGTGTCTGCGTTCGTGGTTCATTGTGTCCTCCACTGACCTGTGATTGTCACAGGCCGGCACCATGTCTTATTTGTCTCTGGGTCTTGGTGACTATCAGGGCTGGTCCGGAGAGAGCTTCAACAGGAAATGAATAGAGCCCACGTCGTCACTTGGTGATTTGCCTGAAATCAGTGTTGGGGCAGGAAAGACTGTCCACTCTCCCAAAGTTGTTAGCTCAAAAGCGACAACTCACCTCTTATTCACCTATTTACTCTGAAAAACACTCGAAGTACAGATTGGGACACCTAATTCTATCACTGACTCAAGTGCTTTGTGAGACAGTTTGGGGACACTGGTGGTTGATACTGCCAGCAAGTCAAGGTGGTTACTTTGGCTTTCTCATTACAGAAGCTGTGTTTACAAACCATCTTATAGCATGCCCTCTTTTTCTTAAGTTATTACCAAAGGAAAGCTTAAGAAATCCCTATACATTTTCAGGTTTCAGAATCCTGTTGAAATTTTGCTTTAAACTACATGAAATGTATACATCAATTTAAGAAGAATCACAGACTTTAAAATAATTTTCTTATGTAGGAATATATTAGAGATCTCCATTTATTCAAGTTCTTTTTATAAATCTCAATTATATTTTATAATTTTCTGCACATGGATCATACATAAGTCTCACTAATATTATTTTAAATATGTTATACATAGTCTTACCACTGTAAATGAGATGTCTTTTTCATTTTATAAATGATTATTATTTTACATAGAAATGTTATTGCCTTTTTACTTTTTTAATCTGGCAGCTTTACTGAACTTTCTGATTATGGTGATTTTCTCACTGATTCCCTTAAGTTTTCTTGGGATCTCAGTATAGTATAACACTGTAAGGTATAGTCAGCCCTCCATATCCATGGGTTCTGCATCTGCAGACTCAACCAACTGCGGATCGAAAATATTCGGAAAAAAAAGAAAAAGTAAGTTCCAGTAAGCAAAATTTGCATTTGCTGCGCACTGAATCCACGAGAATGAATGATGTATAGGCATCCCCTGCTGTAGCCTCCCACGTTTCACAGACCCTCAGTCTCTCTCCAGCGCTCCTTGTTTGAGCATTTTTCACCTCGTATCTCTTGCTACTTGTGTTGTGTGTACCTTTTGTTTCTGTGAAAAAAACGGTTCCTAAAAAGCAATGAAGTGGTCAAAGCAATCCCTCAAAAGCTAAGTGTGAGGGGGTTGGGGAGAGTGAGAGGAAAGAGTTTCAAGCTAGTAAGGGCTGGCTGGCTAGCTGCTTACAGCACTGCATCCTCAGCAACTTCAAGATTGCAGGAGACAGCATCACCGATGCCCAGGCAGCATCAGCATTCTCAGAAGAGCTCAAAAAACTCACAGAAGAGAGAGGCTGCCTTCCAAAGCAAGTCTTCAATTGTGATGAAACAACTATTTACATAGCACTTACATTATGTTAGGTATTATAGGTAATCTAGAGATGATTTAAAGTATACGGGAGGATGTGCATTGGTTATATGCAAATACTGCGCCATTTTATGTAAGGGACTTGAGCATCCACAGATTTTGGTATACATGGGGGTCCTGGAACCAGTTCCCCTCGGATACTAAGGGACGACTGTAGTATAAATTATGACTCCTCCTTTCTAATACAGTACACTAATGATTGTTCATCAGTGCCCCTGTTATGGATTGAATTGTGACCCCCAACAATGTGTGTCAACTTGGCTATGCCACGATTCCCAGTATTGAGTGATTGTCTACCATTTTGTCATTTGATGTGATTTTCCTATGTGTTGTAAATCCTACCTCTATGATGTTACTGAGGCAGGATTAGAGACAGTTACGTTAATGAGACAGATTAGGTAGTATTTTGAGTCAATGTCTTTGAGATATAAAATAAGAGAGCAGAGAGACAGGGGACCTCATACCACCAAGAAAGCAGTGCCAGGAGCAGAGTGCGTCCTTTGGACTTGGGGTCCCTGCACCTGAGAAGCTCCTAGACCAGGGGAAGATTGATGACAAGGACCTTCCTTCAGAGCCGACAGAGAGAGAAAGCCTTCCCCTGGATCTGGCACCCTGAATTCGGACTTCTAGCCTATCAGACTGTGAGAGAATAAACTTCTGTTTGTTAAAGCCATCCACTTGTGGTATTTCTGTTATAGCAGCACTAGATAACTAAGAGGTACCCCTCAGGAACTTTTGAAAAATACAAGTGGTCGGGCCTCATTCCACTGCCAACTAACCATAACCACTGGTTCAGCTCTAGGGCCTGGGACTGGTAGAAGTTGGGGTTAGAAGGTAGATTCCAGATCAAAGAAGCATCTGCAATGGTGGAGAGAGTGAAAGCTTGGCTTGTCTGAAAGCAGACAAGTATAGCCGGAGAAGGAGTCCTTGGGTGGTACAAACCGTTAATGTGCTCAGCTGCTAATGGGAAGGTTGGGAGTTTGAATCCGCCCGGAGGCATCTAGAAAGAAAGGCCTGGTGATGTACTTTTGAAACATCACCATTGAAAATCCTGTGGAGCACAGTTCTATTCTGACACACATGGGGTTGCCATGAGTCAGAATTGACTCAACATTTTTTTTTTTTTTTTGTGTGTGTGTGTGTGTGTGTGTGTGTGTGTGTTTATCTTTTAAGGCTGGAGAACAGAAAGTTGGCTGGCTTTGTAGGCGCTTTTTAAAATTTTGGTCTGTGAGCAAGGGAAGTCAGTTTTAAGTAGTAGGTGCATGAAAAATTGGCATTGTGAAAAGATCACTCCCAATGCCATGTGAGAACAGACCTCAGGGAGGCCAGAGGGAAAGGGGGTGTAGCTCATTATATAACAATAGCTAACTCATACAAATACATCTCTATTACTGTATGCGGGTGCTGTTTTAAGTGGTTTACATATATTAACTATTAAATCCCCAAGACAACCCAAGGCACACAGCTAGTTTGTGGCAGAGCCTGGTTTGAAACCAGCAGATCTGGCTCCAGAGGCCACCTTATGAACCATCACAAGTGATCCCGTGCCACAGATGGAGGCAGTCTGGATGAGGGTAGTGGCACTGAAGGTGTTGAGAAGGGGACTGAATGAAGAGATACTTAGGATTTAAAATCACAGGACCTGGTGATAGACTGGATTTTGGGGGGTCTTGGTACCAGTTTTTCTGCATATTTATTGGCCATTTGGAGTTTTTCTGGAACTTGTCATTTTTCCATTGAGTTGCTCTTATGTGCTTATCAGCTCTACTTTTTCATAAGGAGGGAGGCAGGGAATTCAGACCCACGTGCTGTGGTGCATCCTGCATCTCCTTCCCATCTGCCTTCTGGGAGTGTGATTGGGTCAGGGGCTGGGTGTCTGCTCTTGATACCTTTTTCTTTGGGCATGAGAGCAAGTTGAGTCTAGTCTGAGTGTTCTCTACTCTGATCTCCCAAGGAAGTGGAGGGTTGGAGGTGGGAAATGCGTGTCCTTTTAATGTAAATTGTCAGCTGGGGCCCTAGATAATGGAACTGTAGCGGTATCGGTATCGTGGGGCCTTAGAAGTGATCTACCAACTACCTCATTTTGTAGATTGATACACTGAGGCTGAGAAAACTAGGAAGGGGCTTGTCTACAGTCCTACAGGAGGCCAGTGGCTTAGTCAGCGCTAGAACTCAGGTTTTCTGACATCCAAGACTCTAATGGCATCTTCAGAAGAGTGAGGGTTGGCCAATGACAACAGCAAATATTGGTCACTTGTCCTCCTTGGGATCCAGGGAAGGACCCCAGAGTGTGTCAGAGAGCCAAGAGGGTGGGGTGGGGCAAAGTAAAGCATAGATTGAGTTGAGCCAGAGAAATGCATACAAGTAGCTCATGAAAAACAGCCTAGCTGAGATGTAAGTATGGGGAGCTGGGACAAAATAAAGAGACCTGGGGAATAGTGGTTGGAGCAGGTAGTCAGGGGGCTGGGGCAGAGCAGGGAGAGGGTGACCTGAGCTAGAGGTACACATACTGCTTCTGAGGGCCCTGCCTGCTGGGGATGGGGACCTCTGAGGTCCCATTTGAGTTCTGGTCCAGCTCGCCTCGTCACCAGGAAGACCCCAGAAGGCCTGGTGAGAGTGAGGGCCGAGACAGCTAAGTGGCTTGAGATATCGATGTCAGAATCCTGGGCCTCATCCTGCTGAGCTGAGCCCTTGCCTCCAGGGCACCCGCTTCTTGCCACCCTCAGGGTGGCAGGATCAGCAAGGGGCAGGCTCTGCAGCAGCAAGGATGGCGATGACTGCACATGTGACCCAGAGACATGGAGAGAAGGTGGACTGTGATGGGGACCGGGAGTCAGGGAGAGAGAGACTCGGAGAGCAGCAGAAAGGGGCCTGGAGCTGGAAGAAGGAAGACATGGATACTGTCCCACCCAACCCCACCCGCCCTGGGCGTGATATCATCTGAGGGATTCTAGTTGTCATGGGCCTGAGGGTAGGACAAGGATGGACCTCTGCCTCCTCCCAGTGCCGGAGCTGGGAGCTGCCGAGTGGGGTACAGTCCTCTCCCCCCTCCCAGAGCCCAGGCAGGGCGGCAGCAGTTGAGAACACCTGTTTTCATCCTCATCTGAGATGGGCCACGGCCCCATGGCACAGACTTTGGCTGAGGCTGAGTAATCCTTGCTGCTGTGACAACCCCCGCTGGTTTTGTTTCCTTCTGCATAATAGCACCTCAGGGTTGCTGTGAGCAATCAATGAGATAATACATGTAAGTGCTTAGCACACTGCCTGCCCTCTGAGAGGGCTCAATAAGTGGGAACTCCGCTAAATGTTGTCACATCTCCGTGGTGCTTGGACTTTCGACACATTGTTCACAGGTTCACGTTCACCGTTTAGCCTCACACAGCTTGTGCAGTAGGAAAGATGTGCATTGTCTCCACTTAACAGCTGAGGAAACTGAGGCGAGCGCAGGCGTCACCAGTGAGCAGCACAGAGAGGGCAAGAATTCAGCTCTCCTGTCTAGGACTGGCATCTTTTCACTGCTGTGTGTTTTCTTCTATAAATACAAGATTTTTATCCTCATTTCAGAGATGACCAAACTATAATCACCTTCTTTTGTCTCCTAAGAGCCCTGCTGTAAAGAGTCAAAATATCAGAGAAAGTTACTGCTGGAAAGAGCCTCGGAGATCGTCCCACCCTAGATGAGGCACTGCAAGGCAACATACTCACTCAAGGTCACACGGCAATTTAGTACCAGAGCTAGGCTAGAACCTGAGACTGGTGTTGTTTCTTCTACACCTGCTGCCTCTAAAGATCTTGGACTTTTATCCCCATTTCAGAGATAGGAGAACTGAATCAGTAAGGTAAAATGACTTGACTCCAATCCCGTAGCAATGCCTTTGAGGACACTGCTTCAGCAGTGATCTGGTGGCTTTCGAGTCTGATATTTTTATAAACCCTCATCAGCAAAGAGAAGGGCCACTGAGCAAAAAGATGTGTGTTGGGTAATAAACTTTGCAGATAAATTTAAATTGCATTTCAGGGATGATTCCTCTTGCTAGGCAGATTGGTTTGTGAATTCAGAGTAGGATTGTTTAAAATGCATTCTACATTTTAAATAACCATGCTTTTCTTAGATGAGGGGAAAAAACAGGTCAAAAATGCAAACTCACTGGCTTTTTTGAAAGGTTACAAAATAAAATGTTCTTTGCTGGAGGATATAAAGGAAATGGCTCTCTGTTTGACAAAGGAGAGAGCTTTGCTAGATAAATCCTGCATTATGAACAAATGAGAGCTCTCTCCCTCTCTTCCTGATCAGCTTAATTCCTTGTTGCTTATCTGCAAATCCAATAAAGGTGGTAAAACAAACCTTTCCTGACTGAGTGCAGGGGCCTGAATGCTCCTTCTCCGAAGCCCTATTTCTATTTATAACCGAAGCCTCTGCTCCTTGGAGAGCTGGGCTTAGACCACCCTGTAGAGAAGTGGGCAGAGGACTTGCCTGGGAACAGAAGCTTCCAGAGGACACTCCCTACCCAGGCCCTCAAAGGAGGAAATCCTCAGCAAAGGCTCAAAATGGAGCCGGGCAGACTGGGTGCAGAGCAGGTATTAAGGTTCGGCATCCTTCCCAAACTTCCCCTGCTTCCCTCTAAGATAAATAACTGGAATAAGAATTGCAGAGGTTGATATATAGTAATATGTCAAATAGGCACTGTAGTGGCACAGTGGTTAAGTGCTCGGCTGCTAACCGAAAGGTTGGTGGTTCAAACCCACCAGCCACTCTGTAGGAGAGAGATGTGGCAGTCTGCTTCCATAAGGATTTACAGCCTTGTAAACCCTATGGGGCAGTTCTACTCTGTCCTATAAAGGGTCACTATGAGTCAGAATCGACTCGATGGCAGTGAGTTTGGGTTTTATTTTTAATATGTCATATTATACTTGGTGACTAATGATATTACAACCTGTGTGGCTTTTAAAATATGATTTATTTACCAAATTCACTCTGCACCTGCAGTGTTTGTTTACTGTCTGTCTTCCCCAATTGTGAGGGTGGGGATGTTGTCTGTGCTGTTCAGGGGTCACTAGGAGGTCTCAGTAGCTAAAAGGTGAAATTACGAGGAGGCCCAAGCACCAGGAATGAGGATCCCACTGGAATGGAGAATGTGATCTGTCCAGACACATGGCTGATGACACTAGACAGTGTCTTTTTCACCCTGGGTAACTTTTTATGGGCCCATTTGTACATGTGGAGCCCTGGTGGCACAATGGTTAAGGACTCAGCTGCTAACTGAAGGGTTGGCAGTATAAACCCACCAGTCATTCCTCCGGAGAAAAGACCTGGCAATCTGCTCCTGTAAAGATTATAGCCTAGGAAACCCCATGGGGCAGTTCTGCTCTGTCCTGTAGGGTCACTATGAGTCGGAACCAACTCGACAGCACACAACAGCATTCATACATGTGTCAGCTCATGGAGCTTCATTATAGGACACTATTCTTCCCTATAGTATTGTGTCCTATCTCAGAAACCTGTTCCTCTGTTGTTAGAATTCCCCAGAAAGGATGCTTAATGACCCATCCTGTCAACACGGCATTATTCACTTAACTAAGTCCGAATTGTTAGACATTTTGCCCTCCTCTCCCATCTCCCCTATTAAAAATAAAACTGCAATGAATATCTTTGTGCATAAAATTTTGGCTGCATTGTGTATTATTTCCTTTGGCTAGATTCTAGAACAAGAATTAACGAGTCAAAGGGCTAAGCCTCACATCATTTGGTTTTCTCTATTCACAGTAGTTAAGTCCATGGGCTCTAGAACTCTCCACTGCCTGAGTCTGAATATGTACTTCATCACTTACTATCTGTGTGACTTTAAGCAGGTTATATTACCTCTTATTTCTTCATCCGTAAAATGGGGATAATAATAGTACCTACCTCATGGTGTTGTTGTGAGGATTAGATGAGAGAAATCATGTGTAACTCTTAGGATGAATAGGCATGACTCATGAGATGTAATCATAAAGGACACTTATTTTTGTCTACCACAGGGTCTGGTCTCTTTAAATCTATTCTATGGGGCTTGTTTTTCCCCCTTAAACCTGGATGAAATTAAGAGTAAGTCTCATACCTATACTGGCCACTTTCAGGTAACCAAAACCTTTGTCCTGTCAGTCATTAATGTATCCTGACTATTGTTATAAAGGAGTCCCTGGGTGATTAGTAAGCGCTTCATTACTAACCAAAAGGTTGGCGGTTTGAATATACCCAGAGGTACCTCGGAAAAAGGCTTGGTGATCTGCTTCTGTCATGGATTGAATTATGTCTCCCCAGAAATGTGTGTGTCAGTTTGGCTGGACCATGATGCCTGGTATTGTGTGATTTTCCTATGTGTTGTAAATCCTGCCTCTGTGATGTTAATGAGGAAGAATGGGTGGCAGTTGTGTTAGTAAGGCAGGACTCAATCTACAAGATTGGACTGTAGACAGACAGTCCAAGACAGAAGGACCTCATACCACCAAGAAAGTAGTGCCAGGAGCAGAGTGTGTCCTTTGGACCCAGGGTCCCTACGCGGAGAAGCTCCTAGTCCGGGGGAACATTGATGAGAAGGCTGACAGAGAGAGAAAGCCTTCCCCTGGAGCTGATGCCCTGAATTTGGACTTTTAGCCTACTTTACTGTGAAGAAATAAATTTCTCTTTGTTAAAGCCATCCACTTGTGGTATTTCTGTTATAGCAGCACTAGATGACTAAGACATCTCCCAAGAGGTCGCACCCTTGAAAACCCTGTGGAGCACAGTTCTACTCTGAAACACATAGGGTCACCAGGAGTCAGCATCAACTAGACTGCAACTGGTTTTTTCTTTTTCAGTCATTGTGTGTGAGTCACAAAGACCATGGCTAGAAGGGCCATACTAAGTAATTCACTGCACCGTAACAATCCAATCTCACAGGCTCTCCACTTCCATTCACTTCATTACCATTGTATTTAGTTTTATTCCTATTATCTTGTTTTATGCTTTCTGAGTTTTATGTTTCCTTTAGACTGTGTTTTTATTTTGTTTTAGAGATTTTTATTACTATTATCTTCCTCTGTGATTTGGAAATAGGCATATTGGTTTGTTTTAATTCTACTAGTGGTTACCTTCCATTTTTCAAAAGATATTCGTAAGCCTATTTATCTCACTTTAATCATCAATAATAGAGCAATGGTCTTGTATGTTCTGCAATTATTTAAAGGAGAATTTTGGAAGGCGCTATTGGATCACCCACACTTATGCTACCATCTTGCCCTGATGTCTACCCAACAGCTTTGAAAAAGCCCTGGACTCTGGTTTGGGCCCTCATCATCTCTGTCCTGGACTTCTCTGCCTAACAGTTTTCAATACCTCTAACCTTGTCCCCTTCTATTCTCCATATTGCTCCCCAATTAGATCTTCCTAAGAGGTACATCTTGGCAGGGTACTCTTGGTTTAAAACCCTTTAGTGGTTCCCCATTGTAGAATAAAATCCAAACCCCCTGGCCTAGTGTTCAGAGTGGCATATGATCTGGCCCTACCTTAACTTCCTAGGCTCATATCCTGCCACACCAAACCACTCACCTACACACCAGCCATGCTGGTTTGCACCTTGTTTTTCAAATGCATTTGCCATATACTCTCATATCCTCATGCCTTTGCTCAAGTCATTCTATCAGGGATACCCTTTGGTAAAGACCCTACCACAGTGCCTGGCCAATGGTAGAATCTCAGTAAATGCTGTTTCCCTCCTCCCTTTCTTTTCAGCCTGTCAGAATCCTACTCATTTTTCAAGGACCAATTCAACATCCTTTTTTGCTTTCTCAGAGAAGACTCCTCTTAGCCTGTACCTCGCCCAGTACCATTCATTGACTGTCTCCTCCTCTGTGTCCCCCCAGCACTTTGTATACCCTGTGTAGTAATATCAACACCTTGGTGCTGGGCACAGTCATTTTCCATCTCTCCTGCCAGACTTAAAGCTTCCTGAGAGCGAGTCTGGGCCTGACTCCTTTCCAAAGCCACCACCGTCCTGTATCAGCCTGGAGCCCAGCCAGGTCTAGTTGATATTTGATTGATTTAAATGGCCCCCCTCAGACTGCAAGGTCACAATGCCAAGCCATCAGGCAGGGCATTTTGGGACCTCGTGCCCATTCGGAATAGATTTTCATTTATTACTCATATCCTTTTCTTTCCAAAATTGACTGGAGGTGGCCCCACTCAATAAAACTGTTAAATTAGAAATAGAAAATATAAGACTCCACATGGAAGTAACAAGGCGCCAAAATGCTAACCTTCCTCCTGGGAAACTGGTCTTGCTGAGGGGTGTGTGTGCCGGGGGTGGCCAGTTTGGGGGCCGGCCTCCTTCGGGCAGCTTCAGACTCCATGCATTCCTTTATTCCTCCTCAGAAACCATCACTGTGTTAGAAACTGTCTAAGATGCACTGAGGAGAATTTAAATTCACAGCAGATATCTCATCTTTGCAGGATTTGGACAGGTGGTGAGGAAGGCATGTTGGGCTTAGTGTGTGACAGCTTTTTCAGTAGAGCTAATCTTGTTCCTGGGGCTAAATTTAAAAAGCTTGGGCCCCTCTTCAAGGGTCATTGTATAGCACAGTGGCATTTTAACCATGGCCTAGTACAATATCCTTCATACGGCTTTCTGGAGTGGCTTTTTGATGGAAGCCAAGGGCATAAACTTAAAATGTCAGCCAGGGAAGCCATTTGAGCAGGAAATCCCATCACAAGTTCTGCGTTGTGTGTGGATACTCACGTACCCCTTAGAACTCACAGAAACGCACACTTAGATTCCCATGCACACTCATCAAACACCATCCAACAAATGTTCTTGTGCAGATGGCACAAGATGGCAGGGGCATCTCACACACACACACACAGATGCTCACACTTGCACACTCATGCTAACACAAGGACGCTCACACATGCATTTATGCTGCAGATACACATGCTCCCACCACGCACACACACATACACTCACACATGCACACATGTTCGCACTCACATGCACACACACTTATGCTCACACATGCACACACCCGCATGCTCACACATGCACACACACATACACTCACAGTCATGCATATACTGGCACACAGTCCCACTGGCTTCCCCACAGCTGACATGCACACACACACAGGCTCCACAGGAAGAAGCATGGAGAGCCATTTTATTTCCGCATCTCATTCTGCCTCCAGATTTTGCTCCCTTAGGACAGAGCCTAAAGTATCTGTTTAACAGATTCAATTACTCTGGCCTCCTGAGACCTTCCAACTTAATTCTGATTGCTATAAGGTGTCAGATAATTTGGGAACAAAGGGGAGAAGCAGCCTCAGATTCTTGAAGGGAAACATCTTCTAGGCTGTAGTCATCTCTGAAATCTTAGCTGTTAATTGCAATTTTGGGAGGGATGGTCTGAATGGTGGGGCCTCCAGGGGCCAAAGGTTCAGTCCTCTTGCTTTTAGGCAGGGTTTCTGTGCATTGGTCCTGAAGGACAGAGGCACCCAGGGGTGCAGTGCTGTGGCCTCCAAGACTGGGACCAATCCCTTTTTGCTGCATTTCCAGGGAGCCTGACAGGGGTAAAAGCAGAGGCAAGGAAATAGCCTTGCTTTCTGCCCCCTGCACCCCACTCTGAAGTGATTTATTTTGTCTTTGTCTCCATGACAGTGATAGCTTTCAGGGTTGATGAACAGTCAGAGGTCACAGCCTTCAGAGAGCATCAATGGTGTGCCAGACAGAGATGGGTCTGACCCATCCTGTGCTCCAGAAGCCTGGGGTTTCCTCTCTGGAGAGAGAGCTCTGTGTGTGTGTGTGTGTGTGTGTGTGTGTGTGTGTGTGTGTGAGAGAGAGAGAGAGAGAGAGAGAGAGAGAGAGAGGCAGAAACGAGAATGAGAGCAAGGACTGCGCACCGAGACTGCTTATGTGTGAATCCTAGTCCACCATTGACCAGCTTGGTGACTTTGGGCAAGATCCTTGCCTTCTCTGTGTCTCAGTTTCTTCTCCTGTAAAATGGGTATAGTACCTACCTTCTAGGGTGGTTGTGAGGATTAAATGAGTTATATAGATAGTACCTACCATAGCTCCTGAGCTGAGTAAATGCTCCAATATCTTGGTTATTGTTTTTATAGTTAATGGGCAAGTCAAGGCAAGGCTGAAAAGCTGGGAAAGTCCTGGGATGGGAATCCTGGCTGTGAGCCCAGGGAAGCAGGATGGGGCCCTCCCTCAGCCTTCCCGGCTGTCCTTACACTCTCCCATCCAGTGCCTGCAGTCATAAGAGTTATTTAGCACCAGGGGATCCCCACATGGACACTCTTCTGGCATCGGGGGTGGGAGCTGCTGAATGCAGGGTGCCCATGAGGACACTTATGCAGTACAGGGACTGTGCTCACAGTAGACCCCTTGCTGATCACCTGCTCCATCCATGCTCACAGGTCCCTGGGTGACTGCTCAGTTTGCTGCTTAGCTGGGTGCTCATCTCTCCTCCTTGCATCCTCCAGCCCTGCTGTGGATTCTCTCCCCTTTACCTCCACATGCAGTGCCCTGCTTTAAAGTGGTCCTAGTCACACCCAGGACCTCATCAGCACTCAGAGAATTTTTGTTGCTTGTTTTTAACATTCTTTTTTTATTGTTGTGCTTTAAGTGAAAGCTTACAATTCAAGTTAGTCTCTCATACAAAAATTTATACATACATTGTTATGTGACCCTAGTTGCTCTCCCTATACTGTGACAGCACACTCCTCCTTTCCACCCCTGATTCCTTATGTCCATTCAACCAGCTCCTGACCCTCTCTGCCTTCTCATCTCACCTCCGGACAGGAGCCGCCCATTTAGTCTCATGTATCTACTTGAGCTAAGAAGCACACGCTTCACGAGTATCATTTTATGTCCCATAGTCCAATCTAATCTTTGTCTGAAGAGTTGGTCTCAGGAATGGTTTTAGTTTTGGGCTAACAGAGAGTCTGGGGGCCATATATTCTGGGGTCCCTCCAGTCTCAATCAAACCATTAAATCTGGTCTTTTTACTAGAATTTGAGTTCTGTACCCCACTTTTCTCCTGCCCGTCAGGGACTCTGTTGTGTTCCCTGTCAGGGAGCTCATTGATGGTAGCTGGGCACCATCTAGTTCTTCTGGTCTCAGGATGATGGAGTCTCTGGTTTATGTGGCCCTTTCTGTCTCTTGGGCTAATACTTTGTGTCTATGGTGTTCTTCATTCTCCTTTACTCCAGGTGGTTAGGACCAATTGATGCCTCTTAGATGGCCACTTAGCACTCAGAATTTAAGATGATCTCTGTTAAGTGTGGCCTCTAGAAAGGGCTTTAGAGGACAGATGCCGGTCAATTTCAACTCCATCACCTGCTAGCTTTATGTCCCTTGGGCATCTCAGCATTTCTGAGGCTTTATCACCAGGTGGCGCAATGGTTAAGCACTCAACTGCTAACCAAAAGGTTGGCAGTTCAAACCCACCAGCAGCTCCACAGGAGAAAAGCCTAGGCTCCCATAAAGATTCCAGCCTAGCAAACTATGGGGCAGTTCTACTCTGTCATACAGGTTCGCTATGAGTCAGAATGGATTCCATGGCACACAACAACTCCTCCCTCTGGGAAATGAGGATAAAATACTTGGCTCTCAGGGTTAGTGTGGAGATTAATATAAATTTATAAGGGCTGGGAATGCAATGCAGTAGATAACTATAGCTCAGATGGGAATGACTCCACCTCTGTAGGGAAACCCATGCCCTTTATAAAACTAGAGGCAGAGGTTCCCCAAGAGGGCGGGCGCGCGCGCGCGTTTGTGTGTGTGTGTGTGTGTGTGTGTGTGTGTGTGTGTGTGGTGTGTGTGTGTGTGTGTGTGTGTGGTGTGTGTGTGTGTGTGTGCGTGTCTGTGTGTGTGTGTGTGTGTGTGTGTGTGTATGCGTGTACGCACCGTGTTGGGGGGAGGAGCACTATGCCCTTCCTGCACTGGATCCCGCCCCTCCCGCCTCTGCTGCCAAATCTGAGCAGTGGTTTCCCATTCCTCAGCGGAGATAGGTAGGCCTGCTAGGTGTTAGAATTATACCCTTTTCACAGAGGAGGAAACTGAGGCTCCGGGATCTAGAAACCTGCCCAGGTGCAGCACCGCTGTAAACACACGCGGGCGCCGGCGCGGTCACGTGTGGAGCCCGGATTCCCGCGACTTCAGGGAAGGGGGTGGGGGCGCTTCGTAGGCACCAAAGAGGCCAAGGGGTGGGGTCTCCGCCCGGGGCGGGGCGACAGGGAGTAGGCGGGCGGGTGCTGCCACGCAG